>NW_009224249.1:0-14822 GCF_000690835.1 Fulmarus glacialis | reverse complement strand
GCTCTTCCATATATATGTGAACTGTCCTCCACCTCCTCTGAAGGTCTAGTCCAAGCTAGGTTTTATTCAACAGGAATATTCCCATAGCCCTCAGATCACCTTGTATGACCCTGCAAAACTCCAGCTGAACATCATGTCAAACAGAGCAAAACCCAAAATCATCTCTACAAAACTTCTGGTGAGCTCAAGAAGACCCAACACAGTAACAGAGGCTTTGGGATTCTAGCATTGCAACTCCTTTTACTGAAAATGTTTTGGAAATTAATTTCAAGCTGGCAAGCTTTGTGAAACACAAACAGCTAAAAATGGCCAATCTACTATTTAGATGAAAGTGAAATATGTGCACTTTTGTTGTTACTGTTCCTGCAGAGATTAAGCAATTTTCTATTGAACTGTTTATTGTTCAGTATTATAATTTACAATATAAGCTGTGCCAACATTCTGAAAGATCCAAAGAACGTTCCTTTCTGCGTGTTTTTAATGAAATAAAACTTTCCCAGAAACACTAAAAAATGCAGGAACTGAGAAAGTTCCATGCAACTCAGCTTCTGCAACACCTACTGGATAAGAGAAAAATACCAATCTATACAGTTCTCACTCACAATGAAATTTAACTTTATTCTTTATACTTAACACCTGCCGCCCCCCCATTTTAAAATATTTGCATTCCATTTTGTCATTGTAATCCTTGCTGTGTTACAGGACCATTATCTGTCACTAGCTGTGAAATAAATGACTGCTTCTGAGTTGTATAGTCTGAGTATATTTTTACATATAAAAGAGAAACACAACTGAAGAAACAGGACTGCCTTTAAATGTATGTAGCAGGTACAACATCCCAGCTGGAAACTCACTCATCACTGGTGAGTACCAGTGATGGACTATTTCCTGTGGAGGATGTCACCACGAAATAGAGTGGCAGTTGAAACAACACTTTCAGTAACACATTATACTAGCTTCATTTATCTGTTCAATGAATAGGAAATCTACTTAAGCCACAGTGCCAAGATATGCTATTTCTTTTGCCTCAAATGCATTTTTCACATTGCCATACTACTAATGGAAAATGTGTTATAAACAACAAAAAATGGATTTTATCTCACAGAACACTTAATTCATGCAGTGAAGATTTTAACTGAAGTTTCTATCATTTTAGATATGGAGGAGGAGGGTTTTTTTTCTTTTTCAAACTTCATGACCACTTAAAAAATGATATATTCAATATCAGTTAAAAATACCTATACACATCGTAGTTGTCTGTCAGCGGCACATAAGGCATATAAAATATAACTGCCTTCTATACAGGGCATCTGTCATCAGCTGTTAAAGTGGTGGCCAGTAGTAGAGGGCTACTCCATGCACCTCTTCATTTGCACACTCAAACTTCAGTAGAGGCCAAGAATGTCTGTTTCCAAATTCAATTGGAAAGAAAATTGTTCCCAATTTACTGTGCTGTGACCGTAATCAAGGCGAAGCATGCCTTCATCATTTCTGTGCTTGACCAAAGCAGCATGATCTATGTTGTAGCTGACTGCTGAGTAACAGGATACTTGGGCAGATCCAAATCATAGCTGTCCACTTCCCAGCCAGACAGAAGAACATACCAGGTGTCTTTACCTTACGGTGGCTTCCAAGTTCTTGTTAAATATACATAATAGTATTTCTCAAGACAACAGGAAACAGGATGGTATCCAAAATTCTATCATGAAGGCTATCAATTTTTGGTGTCAGTACTGTCCCATGCACAAATGACAGAATTGGTCTAGACTCAGGACCAGCTACAACTGCAGGCATATTCTCTCAAGTGACATAAAATGCAGAATGCAAAAAACTGTCTAATGTCATCCTATATAAATAAATATTAAATCGCATTAATGTAACAAGAATGTTGAGCAAAATGAGCAATGATTTCCTAATTTGTAGTCACTGAATCATGTCAGGTCAGAGGCACATTACGTGATGCTATGTATCATCAACAGTTATACTGCTTTATTTTTATGGAAACAACAAGGGTAGATGAACAATATTTGCACTTTCTGAATTTAGCAGTCTGTTTTCTATACATTCAAAATCAAAGTACAAAAGCTCATGCAAGAGATGACTTGTGTGATAGAAGAGAACCAATGACAAATTCAGAGCTGATGGATATTTATAGGGGATAAAACATTTTGAAATTTCCTGTGAGGGAAAGGTGTTGAAGGTGAGAGTAGTACTATATTTATTTCTCAAATTTACTATCGATTCAACAGACTCTCTTAAAAGACTCACAGCTATAAAAGGCCACTCTTCTGCTATGACAGCACTCTCTACATTACACTCACTGATGATTTTGCCAGAACAAGAAAACATTCCTGGTACTATTTTAGTAAGAAAATGATGGAAAATAGCATCATATTTGGTTGTTTAGGTTCATTGGTGATATCAAGCAATATTCAGAAATCATTGTGGCCTTCAAAGTTTACTTGTTCTTCAAATTTCCCTTCTAATCAAGAGGTTCAGGTGATCCAAGTAGCAGCAGTCAAGCTGCTTAGTGTGAACATTTTAGGCATGCTGCCCCAATTCACATTAAATTGTTTTATTTTCAGTGCTGCATGGCTGCATTTTTTGATAGCATGGAGCACTATGAAATAAGTTTTTGTGATTTGTGAAGGGCACAGGAAATCAAACACAACTTTTATGTCATTACCACTGCATAAAAGTGTATGTTCACTATAACGTTCCAGAGCTATAGGAAATGCCAACTAAAAGAAAAACAATATTTGATTATTTACTCACTCCATTTATCCCACACTTATGTGAAATAAATAAAGGAGCTATAAAGGGGCTCCAGTGGCACACCACATTTAACTCTTGTTGTTGAAAAGCTAAAACATAATAGATAAATACCAGAATATTTTGGAAAAATATATGCTATTCCCTTTCCAGGATGGCCTATATCCCAAAGCACTGCAAAAACAAAGATAGGAAAATATTTAAGAATATGTATTAAGTTTATGTGCAATTTTTTTTGTGCATTCTATTACAGTAAAAAATCTGCCTTCACTTAGGCAAATAACCATTGCTACGTGAATGTTTTGACAAATAACTCCAATTTGTTCTTTAGAGCTTTGGTCTATTGCAGTGGGAGGTGGGATTGTTTATCATCCGTGCTGGCAACTGTCACAAAATGCCTGGAATCCTGCAGACTCCTTAGTTAAATGTACACTTAATTGCACTTAAGTAACATATAAATTGCATTTGGTTTTAGACTAGAGAAAAATGCGTGGTTACTAGATAGGTATAGCATATATTTTCAATTTTGTCATACAGTTGATCTTTTATTCCATAAAACTCAAAGTTATGCTTAACACGAGCAATGGATACAATTTTCGACACATGCATCTTGACTTGAGATACACAGATATTTTGAAGAGGATTAGCAGGCTAATAATTTACAATACACCAGGTGATGCACTGTAACTGCCTATGTTTAAGCTCTTACCTGTAGCAAATTTGAGGTACGTTCCCCTCAGAGGAAGAAGGGAGCTACCTACACCACATTATCCTGCTTACTGTTAAACATGGGAGACTTCATAACTTCAGAGCTTAGCTTATTGCAATGTAATTTTTTGGATGCCTTTGCACTTTCATTCATCAATGGAAAAAAGATGTTAGCAAAAAGAATTTTCTCTTTGGTTCATACAATGACTTCTTTTAAAATCAAGTTAACAATAGTTTTAATGAAAGACTGTTAGTAAACTCAGCCCTGAAGATCACTGTTCCATTGTCACACTCATCGTGTGACATATTGCCGTTTCCATATTAAAATAGCGATTGTTACTCTCATCGGAGCAGTAATCCATCAAATCTATGTATCGCCTATTACAGTGTCCAGTAACCGAAGCTTCAGTTTAACTTGGAAGAAAATCTGCCTGGATAGAATAACCTGCAAAGAGGAAATTATCTGTCACCTCAGGCAGTTGATGATTTGGGTTAAATTTAAAACTTACAGACTTTTATCTCCTTTAAAGAAATGTTTACCCACTGTAATTGCTTTCTTATTGTTCACATATAGTGCCAATTCTCTCTGGAACCTCAAGTCTTGAGATTTCTCATCGAATCCAGTTTTTGGAGTTTAGCATTTACCTTCTTTCCTTAAATGTTTAGTTTTCTACTTTTTAATGTCATTTAAATTTAGGGGAAGTTTAGGGGAAAACAGAAATGCATGATATACTTCACTCTGCTATTCAATAATTTCCACATAACTCTACTGTGTTCCAAGGTAGTTATCTAATCTTAAAATCACATTTCCATCTTGTCTCCCTCTTTTTGAGGGTCTCCCCTACCTCTAATGATTTTCTTTCTATGTAACTTCTACTTATTTTTTTAAAAGAAACTGGGACCAGGAGAGGTTATAATAGTGCAAGAAAAGGGTTACTGTATAACATTTTTTCAGTGGCTCTGATTACTTATATACTCATATATATTACTCATATAGATTAGGTTTACACCATGGCATGTGGGCTAGTTCCTCACTAATGATACCTAAGCCTTTCTTCCAAGGCACACTACAGTCAAAGCCCAGTCACAGTTATGACTAGCTGAACTGTTTTTCCGCCATGCAATATATGTTTAATTCATCAAAATTGGAATTCATTGCCCACACACAGCTTATTCACCAAGTTTGTAAAAAATTTCAGTGAGACCTATCAGTCTTCAGTAGCACTGCAAAGAAAGCTGTTTTCTGCAAACTCTGACACCTTACTGTGTTCAGAAGAGTAGTAAACCTGTTATGTAATGCTGTTTCTAGTATATACTTTAGGTCTCTTGACAACAGCATTAACCTTTTGCCATGCTGAAAATTGCCCATTTATTTCTACTTTTTGGTTTCTGTTTTAGCCATTTTCTAATTCAATACAGTACTTCACCTTTCAGCCAAAACTATTTATTAGCTTTGGCAAGGGACTGCTTTAAATTATGTCCTCAGTCTATTATCCACTATTTGATAGACAAGATAGCATGTCTTTTTCTTAGACAAAGGCACACTAGTTTCTTTGTATCAAATATGGATGCTTGCAAAATACGTTTTTTAATTAAAGCTTGCCATCTGTAATTTAATAAAAATTCCTCAATCAATTTATGAACATAATTGACACGAATTAAATCTTGAAAAGACAACCACAAAGCTGAGATAACTGAAACAGAGGCAGCTTAAAAACGTAGATAAAAAAAATCGCCATAAAATATGCTGACACTATAAATCAAGTTCCTACAGTGATAGAGTTCACCTGAACAACAGCGTATGTGTCTTGAGAATTTGGTTCAGATGTCTGGAGTTAACATAACCATGTTGCTAAGGTAACAAATGTGTTTTTTTTGCTTGGAAGAATAAACAGGCATGTAAAACCAGTATAAAATCGACAAGTAATATCTTGATGCCCTAGGGCTTTTCTAGTTTATGTATGGCACTTTGCATTGATGCTTGATATTCGCCTTTCACAGCTGATTACCCCTTTCCTCATTTAGAGATTCCTTTGGAAATCAATTGTGTAAAATGGAGAAATAACTAAGGATTCAGAAGGAAGAGCAAACTGGACTGTGAAGGCAGTGCTACAGTCCTACTCAGCTGCTGCATCTACGAGCGAAATGCTGAGCATTTTTGTCTAAAGCATAGCAGAGAGAATGTCAATGCAAAGCAACTCATACATAAGGGACCTTTAAATCATTGCATAAATAAAATAAGGTAGCATTAGAACTGTGAATATTACAAAAAACAACAAAAGGATCTGATTCAATTTTTAGAGTGAATTACACTGGAATCTTTTCCCCTTTTACGTTTATTTTCTATGAACTCTGATATTTTATTTGCACGAATCTTCCTGAAAATTATATTACAGATTGCATTATAATGGGAAATCTCAGGGCCCACAGAAAAGCTAGCTACCCTCAGCACCCTAATCACTATCCTAATATTTTGTCAATTAAATGAACTAGACAAGGGTTTCAACTATAAACATCTCACTTCACAAGCTTAGACAATACCGGTCTGGGTTCAGATGACATTATACTGCAGCAGTGCTTTTCACTGACGTCTCATTGTCAGGTTTTATTCAGAGAAGGCAGAGACTGAAGTACTAGAGGTTTCCATTTTACCTAAGTGCAGCCGCCCTTTTCCACTACAATCTTTTTTTCCTTCGCTTCCTTCCTCCTACCCAGAGAAAGAACCATTAAATAAGGATTCATAGAAACTTGAACAACTTACAGATTTGAATCAGACATTTATAGTAACAAATATAGCTTTAGCTCTGAGGTTTTTATTCCCTATAAATCCACTACTTGCCCTTCTGGGAAATTACCATCTTTCCATCTGCTTTCAGGCAAGTCAAAGCTATACCTTCTTTGGGAAGTGAGGTCAAAGGCAGAAATACAATTCTCAGTACTTCCAACCTGTCCACATGCATCATCACTGTAAAAAAAAGACTTATATTTTATAACTTAATGAATAGTTTACAGTTTAATGAATAGCTTATAGTTTAATGAATAGTGTTCAGTGCTTTCCCAAGCTAATGAGCACCACTAGGTCATATTTTAATACATAATTTGCTGTCTGAGAAGAGAAGTCTCTTTTGGCCATGACAGTCATTAGTAATGTGGTAACAGGAGGTGACAGTGTGAAATGGGGGTGAAGGAGTGAGATATGATGGCAGCGGCAGTATCTCATTGAGCTGCAGGAGTTGTGTGAAGGGCTGACATGGGCAGGAAGAAAGGATGACTGAATTGATGAGAAGAGCTGGGGAATTAGACTGGGAGTTGGAAAGAGGAAAAGGGACCTCTGAGATGGGAGGAGTTTAAGAGGAAAGGACAGGGGCTGTCATACAGGTGGAAAAGGATGGGAGGAAGACGAGGCGGAAGACTGGTGAACTGGGCATTTTATGTCAGGAGGAGGAACAGGGAGTTGATAGCAAGGGGACGTGGAAGTCCTATGTCCACAAAAGGGAGAGGAGAGGCTGCCCTTTTGGGGTGCGAGAAGGGCTGGGATAGGAAACCACAAGACTTTACTATGGTAACTCTAGAGCAATTCTAACTGTGATCCAGTTTGGCAGTGGACATCATGTACAAACCTACCACGCCTCTCTCACCATCCCCTCTCATTCAAGTCAAATGCACTCCCTTTTGCTGAAATTCTTTCTAACTGCAATGCTTTGGGGCAAAACAGAATGACAGCTGAACCAAATAACTTACACAATTGCAGCACAGTAGTTTACGAGCTTTCCATACTCAAGAAATAAAAAAATCATCTGCAATCAAACCCAATCCTTTAAAACATTAAAATAATGCAGTATAAATATACTTTCTTCTGAATACATAAGATGTTTAAAAAGACAGAGTAGTTTGAAAATGGTGTCTTCATAGAGCACACATTGTTAGTCTACAAATTGTACCTCCACTACAGAAGCACGGTAGCATACTCCTTCATATGACAAACAAGCCTTAAATTATACATAATTAACCCAAAACAATATTTGTATGTAATAAACATTAGTTTGCATACTGAAGATTTAAGTTTAAGTTTTTGCATTCTGAATAGAATATATTTAATTTCACTAAAAATTCACCTGTTTTTTCATCATCAGCTACTTGAGATCTGTCACACATACATACATACTACATGAAGCTTTACAATACAGCATTTGAAGCTATTGCAGCCACTCTGGTAGCTGAACAAATGCCGTACAAAACTGAGGTAGAACAGAAGAAAACAAAAATATTTAATAATATGCCAAGCAACTGGCCACCATACTCTATTCTTGTAGAGCGCTACAGGTATTCTATCATAATCTTGACAACTACTGTTATCATTTGTCATGTTCAATTATCATATATTCAATAGCTGTTCTCAAGAAAACGAAGAGGGAACAAAACAGATCTACAATAGTTTAAATTAAATGGCAGGTGTTTTGTACATTACAGAGCTTCCTCAACAAGCTCTCAAAAACAGTGCCCAGTGTTGGAATTACAGTACTGCACAGCCCAAGCTCTCATCCTCAGATATTAACAAGATGTTTCTCAAAGGTCTTTCAAATGCTTTTTCCCTTAAAAATCAACCTTCTTTTCCTTCATGTCTCGGAAATAATCCTTCCACAAAATAGTTCACCTAGCTCATTGATATCTTTGATACCATCCGGATAATTCTTTTTTACTGTTTTTGAAAGAGAAAAATATTTTAAAAAGAATGAACCTAATTAATAATATTGATAATGACAAGTATTTTTTTTCACATTCAGAGGTTGGAACAACTTGAGATTTCCTGTTTGATTGGTGAGAGGATTTTGTTGTTTGTTTTAGAACCTCTAATTAACTCCAAACCTTCACAACCGCATAGAAACACCAATGGGAAGAACTTGTCCCTGTAGAGACATACACCAGCTTATTCATAGGCTGAGAGTTAACTGCAGTCTTTGGGAGCTAATGGCAGTGGTAATTAGCAAAACCAAACCACAGTTCTGCACATTTGCTCTCCCGTTTCTTCTCTTTTTTTTTTGCTATTACCTGGAGCATTTACGTTGCAACTGCCCTTGCTACCAACTTGCCATCTGAAACCTTAATTATCATTAGCAATCATTTATGATATCAAAACATTATATTATGTAAAGTAAAGACTAGTAAAGTGTTGCAGAAATAAATGTATGCTTATGAAACAAAGTTACTTTTATTAAAATCATTTCAACAGCTTTTCAACAGCTGCTGAAAATAACAAACACCTTAATTAGAACATTATGGATTGTTTTTAATAAGCTTTGGAAGAATGAAAAGAAAATCTTTCTCTTAGGCTGATAGGGTAGTATGCTGCATACCATGCTTAAGGTGCTGCACAGCAGAGAAATATTTTTCCATACATTATTTCTATTCTCCATTTGAATAATGTCATAAGTTGACCTGGAACATGATAACTCTGAATAGAACACATAGAGAGCTGTTTCTACTCTACTTTTTTTTAAAAATTTTTTACTACATTTTTTCCTCTAGGGATAAACTGTCAAATGTATATTATATAGATACTTGCACAGTAAAGCCCATACCCAAGTTTCTATAGACCTTACTCATTGACCCTTGCATTATGCTGGCCTGCTCCTTCAAGTACTAGGAGGCCTCAGAGCAGCCACATCTGTAAACCAGGATGGATTAAACTTGTTGATCTGCTTACATTTCATTTTTAAAAATCTTATGACTCAAAGATATATGTGTGTCCTAAGACTTTTCCACGGGATTTAAAAACATGAGCTCACCTGAGTAGGTGAGCAGCTCACTGGTGTGGGAGCTATCAGCAGAGCGAATGATCAGCCATGCTCAAATCAGTCTTAGCCCTTGTATCTGGGCTTTGGCTAAAGATACCACTGAAAATAGATGAGTCTTCTCCTACAAAATGAAGCAGGCTGGCTTGGAACAGTCCCAATTTTCCAGATCGGCTTGGCTTCAGTTATATGCATCTGATCACAGAAATTTAAAAACAGTGAAATGCCATTTCCTTCAGACTTGAGGTTTAGGAAAAAAAAGTTCTAAATGTTCCATCTATCAATATAGTAGGAGGATTCTAAATTTTGAATAACCTTGATGCAGATGGAAAGCAACAAAACAGCTATATTTCAGGTTTGAGAAGAAGCATCACATTATCATCACAGAGCTGACAAGAAGTGACAAACGTTTGCTTCATCCTATGAGCTTGTTTAACAACCAGAAGGGGACAAAATGTAATGTAATGTGTCTATCACAGGCATGCTGTTCAGGATTCAAGTGGTAACTCTCAATCTCAAATACAGAATTTTAAAATGAAAAAAACCTGTGTGTCCATTTCTATTAAACTGGGGCAAGATGCAAACTCATTGTGATAGCCCTGTCATCCAGTCTTATCCCCAGCTCCCAAAACTTGCACAAAGAATGTCGCAATCAGCTTCAGGATGACACAAAATCTCCCAGGCCCTGACAAGCATAATCCTTTGGTAAAATAGGCTTCTTTATCTGTAATGCTATCACCTGTCGACAGAAGTGATGTGATGCCACATCAAGGACAGCATATAATGTGATTCAGATACAGATTTTTTTAAAAAAAGTTTTCTTTTGCATGAAATAATCTGATTTCTGAGATTTCTGACAAGTGCTGTAATTATTTGAAGCACTTCTGACAAAATGGCATAATTTGTCAATATAGCAAAGATAATTGCAAGGTGACTAGTCAAAATAATTGTGATTAAACCACTTTCTAGATACTGTTTAGATGATGATATAATGAGAATGACAACACAATCCAGTTACTGACATTGAGAGCTCTTGGAAATATTTCAAATGTCTCAGGAATAATGTAGATGGAGAAATGTTTTCTGTTTTGATGTTACAAAGATATTTAGTAGTGTTTTTTTTCCTGTGGACCTGTCACTGAAAGTCTCAAGCTTCACACAAGATGTCCCATTAGTCTAACATTACTGTTCTGTCCTGTGTGTTCTTCTGGAGGGGACACACCACCCCTGCCGTTGTTTTATATCAACCTGGGTCCCTTCACAGTGTCTCAGATGATAGAAAAATAGTATTGTCTAATGTGTTTTACAACATTTTTCTGACCGCTCACTATGTTTAACCATTTATTCCATACATGCATAGATTTTAAGGACAGAGGGGACCCCTTTATGATCATCCAGTTCAGCCTCTTGCATAACTCGGAACCAATAATTCAGGCTGCCAGATTAAAAATCGTGTTAGAAGTACAGTTTATCTTTTTTAAAAAAAAAATCTGGTTTTTATTTAATGACTTCAAACGTTAGCAACTCCATCATGTTCCCACATAAAGACCTGTTTTCTGCTTTACTCTGGGGCATGGTTGACTTCCTAGGATCACCTGGGGAACTTACCAAATTCCCTGCTATTACATAGCACAGCAGTGATGCCCTTGATGTCTCCTATCCTCTTCTGTTGCAAACAATAGCTTTAGTTTTTGGTCTTGTAAATAAGTCTTAAGTTTATAATATTCAGTATGTAAATGTTTTCAGCCTGCACAGTGCAGGAGCATTCAAGATGTTCCTTCGCACACTTCCAAGCTTAGTCCAAGCTTAATACACAAAGTTGAGATTGACTGGATCATATGGTTACCTGTAATTATACGGGAGTAGACCTGCTGAATCAAATGGTGTCTTTTCATTCTACATTTCCATATTGCTAGAATGTTTAATGGCCCCATTAAAAATTAATATTTTAGTTCTTGTGTTACTGTTTCCTCACTGATCTTGTTATGCCTTTATCTACTAATTTAGAACTTATGTCAAGATCTTCTCTCATGCATGCACCTCTACATATTTTTTCAGAAGTCATCTTTCCTCTCGGAAAAACTAGAGAGACAGATTTTTTTATTGTGAGAGAGATCATTCTTGTACTATTTCAACTTTATTTTGAAAATACGGTCTCTGTTAATGACTTATTTAATGTCATACACATGTGATAAAGCATCTACTTTGACCTAATCTCTTCCCACTTAAAGGCAAGCTTTAAAGCTACCTATCATAGCTATTTTTTCACACAGGGATAAATTACATTTGGCTTCACTATGTTGACGCTTTACTTATTTTCAGAATTATATTTTTCAAGAGTACATTGTCACCTCTCCCCTCCCTCCAATTTCCCTCTTTTAAGTATGGCAAAGCTTTTTATTCCTTGAGGCATGACTTTTCATTTTAATAAAGAAAAAAGCTGAGTCTTCTATGTGGCCAACTTACAAAGTGATATAAACTTCTCTATTGAATTAAGACCTTCTTTATGACATATTCTTTTCTCATTCAGTCTTTTAGGAGGCTTCATCCTCTGACCAAGCAGTCACAACATGTACAAAATTACAATATTTCTTCCACTTCCTCCAATCTCAACTACAAAACAAAACTGACGTTTCCACAAAGCTATAATTAGTTCTCTATTTTGAACTCAATCTCTGGTCCATAGTTTTTCTACTGCTTTTAAATAGATATTAATAAAGTTCTAATACATATGGCTATAACTTGTCTTTGCTTGTGGGAAATGCAAAAGATTATGGCTGGAACGTACAGTTCTGTACGTAACCAGTATACCAAATTAAATAAAAAAAAGGTATGTATGGACTCACATATTCATGTTCTACATGAACAGTTTATATCAGACACACTGATCCAAACACAGCATTGTTTAACAGACCTTTAACATATTCAGATCATCTATCAAGTGGGCTTATTGAAACCTCACAGTCCTGACAGACTCATGAGCCTGTAAAAGAAATACGACCACCAGAATGCACCCTTGAACTTGGGAGGACAGCATGCAGTAGATCATTTTAATAGCAAATTGAGAGTCAATGTCTTCTGGTATTTTAATAATGCTGGCCAGCATTATAGTAAAAATAATGTGCTTGAACTTTGGAAAATGCAGTTAAACTTGTATGGCACCTTCAGAATTTTGTCCCCTCTACCTAAAGCCTATTCTAAGAGAAGACTGATTTCTCTCTTGACTGGGTTTTATAAAGCTATGACAATTCTTCACAGGGGAAGATGAAAAATATTCATCCCCAGAGCTTTCATAATCCAATTTAAAAAAAAAAAAAAAGTATTCTAGTTTCTCTTTAATTTCGAAATACTCAGAGCCTTATAGACCTGACATTTTTTAATCAGAGCAGAACTACTCTTTCAATCCTTCCAACTAACTCCTATTCTTGCTTTCCAAATTAACTCTGTCTTGCAGGAAAAAAACAACAGATAAATATTTTCACAGCAGTATGTAGACAGAACAGACAGTACATAGACAGAACAGACATCAGGGAACAAGTTCTGAGGTCTTATTTCCTACACTTGTATTCTTAGTTCTTTGATGATAAATCCCACCACCTGTCTTGTAAGACCACTGCTTAGAAGCTCATGCTGAAGCTACTCTTTAGCTACTCCAGCATGACTGGGTGACCACCCAGAACATTGCTAAAGGTGGCTCAATACTGGTGGACTGAGCTGAGATTCTTTCTTGCAAACAGCTGTTGATTGCCACAAGCCTTGCAAGAATTTGTACATCTTTAATTCAGTTGAAATTGGACAATGATTGAGGAAAATAGCATGCTTGCACTCTCAAAACGTCACCCCAAGTACTAAAGATCTCAGAGGATGAACAACTTCTGTAGCTGAGAATCTTCCCCCCAATATTTACTTTTTAAAAGAGAGCCTAAGAGGTAGCGACGGATCTGACCAGCATAGCTAACTCGGGGAGGGTGAGTACGAGAGGTTACTCTAAGACTTTAGACTTTTAGATCAGTACTCAAAAGCAACCAAAACCCAGAAACACATGTTCATGAAGTGAGCGATCACTTGCATTCTACAAGAGCCAAAGTTTCCAAATGGCGTCACAATTCGGATGCTTTAACACAGCTGGTGCTGAAGGTGAATACACAGGTGACCGTGGCACAGTTTGCATTAGCAAGGAAAAGGTACCCCTTTTACCCACATGTTACTTTTTGCTCTTGCAACCAAGAACAGTGCTCCAAAAATAACCAAAGGATGCAGATTATTTCTTTAAAGCACAAAATAACTCCAACAACACAAAAACCAGTGGCAGCTTACGTGACCCTCTTTAGTTGATTCACAATTTAGTTGATTTAGTTATCAATCAGTACCACTTCTATGCTGCCTGAGAAAATGCCTACACAGTGGGACAAAGTAACAGCAAACCAAAAACATATTAAAAAGGGAGACAGCATAACTATGAGATAAATTGTGGCTAGAAACATTGATAAACGTTCTTCAGGAAGGACAGAAAGGGGAAAGCAGGAAATACTGAATCATTCGGAAATATATATGGTTACCTTAAAGTTCAAAAGTGAGAATCACGTATATCAAATGTCTTTGGATAGAGATACAAGGGGACAAACCAGTGTCACACTAGGAACTTATTTCTAACGATCTGCTCAGAAAAAGAAAGAAAATAAGGCTTTTTTCTGGGGAAAAAAAAAACCAAAACAAAACAGAAGCTGCATACAAAGACTGTGCGCTTCTAAAAATAGATATCTTTCCATGGTATCTCTTGGAAAAGCACATCAGCAACACACAGAAGCATCCACTTTGATGTCAAAACCAACTTTTAGAGGTATATGGAGGAAATTTTTCTGGGAAGGACTACTGTACATTTGATTAGTGAGGAGGAACTAATTTCAGGATCTCAACAGCCAGTGTGGTTGCTTCAGGAGCTCTTTTGTGATCTAAAAAAATCAAAATAGCATCCTTAAACTGGAGTTGAAAACAGCTATTATGATGATCAGATAGCTTGCTTGGTTGGGGTTTATGCCGATATAAAGAACAGATACAGAAATAATTGAATAATTTAGAATTATCTAAGTTGGCAGATCAAGCTTTTTAGAGTACCCTACTCTAAAAAGCCAGTCTTGAAACCTCTAATATCTGAAAACCTACTGAAAACAGATAAAGGGCTACAGGAATAGAAGAGGGAATATCCAAAGAATTGCTGGCCTGCCTTCCTAACTTTGAAATCTGTAAAGAACAAACAATTAAACAATTACTTTATCAAATAATCAGCCAGTCTTTCTGAAGGTGTGCATAAACAGGCACATATTCATTTGACAAGAAAAAATTGTGTTAAACAGCTACAGTTTTTTCTTGATACTACTAATAAATTTCCATTTCAAAAGAACATTTCTTATAGGAAAAATTATAAACCTGATTAAAAGTAAAGAATATCTGTTGGCAAATTTTTCCAATAGCTAACTCATTATCACTATTTAATGTTATCTCATCTCTTCCCTAAATTTGTCGATTTTCCACTTCCATTTTGAATATTTA
>NW_009224248.1:0-2031 GCF_000690835.1 Fulmarus glacialis | reverse complement strand
ATTCTATGATTCTATGATTCTATTTTTACCAGAGCTGAAACTCAGATCTAGAGTTCTCACAGAAACAGTTCTCTTAGGAAACAGTCCTTGTTGACGGGAGATGTCACTTCTATGGACCCACCAAAGTTTAGGGACTAGGAAAACAAACTGTTAAATACAGTGTTGTGTGTTCATTTTTCTGCTTAACCAATAACTCTGCATGTGACTATGTGTGAGCTAGGGGGGCTATTCACTAAAGCAATTAAGGCTTTCACAGTGGTATCTGGCCCTTCACTACAAATTAGATATTGACCCAAATCTTTGGTAATATCTCAGGTCTGAACTGTATTTCAGGACTGAAAATTGCAAGCCTTAAGCTGAAGTCTAAAATACAGAACAGGTTAAAAAATGCAGGACACACATATAATTTAAAATGACTGTAAAAAAAAAAAGGGTGGGGAAAAGCCTTATGGAGCAAGACCTATTCCAATAACCATGTGGTGGATTGTATGGTGAGATATCACTCAGGAACAGCCAGGGTGCTTCTGCCACCGCCATTCCCCTCTGCATTAGATGAAGTGAATTAACCTTCTGTGTTTTAGAAAAACATCAGGCTCCAGACTAACTTCAGGGTTGGGTTTGATTTTCAAACTCCCCCTTGAACTTTAACACCCGTGAAAGTGCTCAGCACAAAAGCATTTGAGGCCACCTCACCTGTAGATGCCCTCAGCACTTTCTTAATAGCTTGTCACTTTTTGGCTTCTTGCTCAATGTCCACATTACAGCGAAAGCCTAGTTAGCCAGCTTAGGGATTTAAGTCTCAACCCACGCACCTGCTGCCCGGCCACCCGGCACTGCTGTGCTAGGTAGTGTAGCACCTATGTCGTCTTTTCAGTTCACAGTCTGCATTTTAACTTCACTTTCTGTCTGTGATTGATGGGAAAAGTGGGGCTGCCAGAATGAGGTATGACTCTGGGAAACTGGAGCAGGATAGTCTCCAAAATGTGCTCCAAGGTGTAGGATTCTTTGTCACTTCAGTATAGCATTAATCTTTGAACTAAACATGTTTAAAATCTCAACGTCCTCTGTGAATACAGAATCATCAGGAAACCTTTCTTCTAGAGATGAATGAGAAAATTTTGTTCTGGGAATAAAGCAAACATAGTTAACTCTACAAAATGGCATATTAGGAGTAAGAAGTGATTTTTTATGTGATACTTGAATACAGGCTAAAACCAGCTTTGAAATGTATTGCAAATAAAGGTACAGGTTCAGATTCACCAGGCAACTGTACCTCCAACTAAAACAAGTGATTGAGAGTGCTGGTGTAACTTGCTGCCTTATTTTTCTCATGGAAAAAAGAAGGACAGGAGGTACTTCCTCACACTATTGTTCTCTTTAGAAGAAATATCTTTGACCCCAGCAGATTGTTTATCTCAGGATTGTTATTCATGAAGAAAAAAAAAGAAAAAAAGATGGGTTTATTTCAGCTTGTGCAGAACTTGTTCTGCTTAAAACCTTCAATAACAGTGACATCTTCAGTAATCAGAACACTTTGTCATAGGAGAGCTGGAAATCATTTCCTTCCCTCCCACCACCGCCTTAATAGAAATGCTACAGGCACAGTGGAACCTCACCACACTCAAATCTGCAAATACACTTGAGCAAGCCAGAAATCTCATCTACTCCTTATGTCACTGCAAGAATTTGTGTGTGTTATGCACAGCAGTTATTCATTTTTTGGTTTTGTTTTCCCCAAAAATATTAATTCTCAATGACAAAAATCACCACTATAGCTGAAGAATACAGGATTACGTATTGCAGTAATGTGTACGGTGCAGCAACGCAATACATCACTGAGCCGTAAGAACCGTAAGCGTTCAGATTGGTGCATCTCATGCACCCACGCACTGTAATATGGGCCCAAAAGGATGTCAGTGTAGATGTAAACCCCTACCACAGGTAGCTGACAGCTTTTAGCTGGATAAACGATAGCGCTCTCGAGCTCTCGCGGCAGGACGTTCATGCCAGTCGAAGGGGGCAGAGGGCTGC
>NW_009224247.1:770-1138 GCF_000690835.1 Fulmarus glacialis | reverse complement strand
GGTGGTGGTGCTGGTGGGGTGGAGAGAGCGTGTTAAAGCCCAGGTTTTGCTGATCACTTAAACGCCGAAAATCCAGACTAATTCCTTTGGCCTGGGTACAGTTAGGCGCGGAGTACTAGGCATTTTGTCATTAAGAAAAGAGAAAAAGACTCAGAGCGTTTGCTTTATATTTCAAATGGTGGTGGTGCTGGTGGGGTGGAGAGAGCGTGTTAAAGCCCAGGTTTTGCTGATCACTTAAACGCCGAAAATCCAGACTAATTCCTTTGGCCTGGGTACAGTTAGGCGCGGAGTACTAGGCATTTTGTCATTAAGAAAAGAGAAAAAGACTCAGAGCGTTTGCTTTATATTTCAAATCGTAATCAGTAAAA
>NW_009224247.1:0-659 GCF_000690835.1 Fulmarus glacialis | reverse complement strand
TCAAACGAAGACAATCGCGATGCCTAAATATTCGATATTAAACACAATCCTAAAATTCCAAGTAACTTCACTCGGATCATCTTTTTCAGCAATTTCTGTCTCGAGTGAAATCCGTCCTAGTTTTACCGGATTCAAAGAAAAATAGTTTGACGCTTTATTCTGCGTATGTTATCCAGTGTTACAATCCGGGGAACCCCGGGGAAGCTCTAATGACCGACGCTTTCTTTTCACATCAGGCGGTTTCCTACAGCGCTACATCCGTCAGCAAGCACGAAGCAAAATAATAAACCACGGTGTCCTACGGGAAAAAAGAAGGCTTCGAAATAATCCTCTCTCTGGAACAGGGAGCCCGATAGGAACCATAACCAGCTTCGCCGAAAGCCACCCCCGCCGCCTTGCCTCCCCATCCCCACCGGGGCCAAACCCTCCGGTGGTGTAAATTGTCCCACCGAAGCCATCGGAGTCAGCTACTCTATGTTCGTGTCGCTGGGGTTGCAAGCCTCACACGGGGACACGGGGCTGCAGACAGAGAAACATCCCCAGGGGCAAGAAAAGGAGCAAATTGAGGTGACTGCAGCAAGGGGCTCCTCTTCACCTTCCCAAGTGCATGGGGCCCTGCTCCTGCCATCCAAAACTTTCATTTTCCCAGGAGGGAAAGC
>NW_009224246.1:0-625 GCF_000690835.1 Fulmarus glacialis | reverse complement strand
GGGGTGCAGGGTTACGTGCAGCTCTGGGCAGGAAGAAATTCATCACCAGCTAAACGAATCCCTCTATTCCACCCGCAGCTGAAGTCTGAGATCCCCTCTGTCACTCTCTGTTGGTCTGCATAGGAGTGCGGATTTTAAACTGGCAGAACATACCTGTTGTGTTTTGTTCTCTCATTCCTAGTGTTTAATACGGGATACTGAGCAAAGGCAATACCGAATATGCTAGAGAGGAGGAGAAATTTTCCTCTGAAATATTAACAGTTCCTTTGGGTCTTTGAAAGAGCTGAAGAGGAAACATGAATCTGAATTTGGAATTACATTTTAAGCCTTCCTGTAGCCTTTTAAAATATCAGAAGGAGTAAGGGTCTGCTATCCTAACCATCGAAACTGGGCACAACCTCCTCTTTAAATGTGTATAAAAAATACCCCGTGGCTCACTGTTGCCTTCCCTTATCTGCCTGCTATTCTGAGGCTGACTTCATCTTCAGCGTGCAGTAGTTCCTTTCACAGCCCTCAAGAATAGCAAGGCTCTCGCTATTCCCGTCACGCGCCGCGCGGGTCGCCTGGCCCCGCTCTTATCAGCAGAAGGCACATGGAGCGCTGGGGGATGCCCTGCGTCCGTGTG
>NW_009224245.1:4851-23293 GCF_000690835.1 Fulmarus glacialis | reverse complement strand
TTTGAGTGTGTCCAGGAGCTCCTTGTTTAAATTTGGCTGATGTGTGCTTTTTATGCTTCCCCAAAATAATGGATAACTTCAAACATGAGACAACTTTCTCAAGGTCTTCTCTGTGAAAGAGACGACCTTTTAATAAACTATTCCATGTGCACGTGGATTATGGTTAGCAGATTCCCTTCTAGTTTAATAATTGGAAGCATTAAGTAGGGATGTAGCCCTCTCCACAAGGTAGCACAGTCTGTAGTAGCTGTTGACAGCTGCTGGTCCTGCAAGTAGATTCAGGCTGGAGGACCTGAGTTCATGCAGAACCTATTGACATCATCAGATTTTTGCTTGGAAGCAGCCATCTGGGAATCCACAATTTGTGCAATATTTTATAATTGTATCCCAGCCAAGCTGTAAAGTTGTTTATTAGGGCAAACGTAGTTTCCCTGAATAAAACTGATACAATGGGCTGATTCCCATAGTTGCTAAATGCTGTTATTCCCCTAGCCTGCCTCTTTTTTTTTTCCATTAAATTTAATAGCTTTCTGCTTTCGTTCAGACAGAAGTTTAACTAAGGAATTGCTGATGTGAGGGAGACTACTGAGGGATCTGAATCCTCAACAACGCTAAAGGGGAAATCTTCCTAGTAATAATTTCCCATGGTTTAATTTGGAGAAAAACTTTGTGCACCCTTTAAGAAGGGGGAGACAAGACACAGAAAAATGCAGTTTCTTGGCTTGGTTCTCCGGGGTTCAAGAATTATACCCAGCATTGTGTGAGAGTCAGCTTTGGCTCTGATGATTGTATAAACTATTTCCAGATGCCTACAAGGAACAGAACGATCAGCCAATATCATCACTGTGTGCCAGACTCTTTAGGATTCAGGATGAATCACTCCAAATCCCAGCTTATTCTCAAGAACTAATTGGGCCGGAGATAAGTGCTGGTTTGACAGCTGGGGAGAACTGTAATGATCACAAATTGTGACAGTTCTTAACAGTGTTATCAAATGCTGATCATCATGGCCAATGAAAACAAGGACAAAAATCATATAAAACTCACGTAGGTGTATGGTTTGAAAGCCTTCTGTTGAGTGAGGAATGATGAAAATGAGATCTCTCCTAGAAGTCTCTGGGGTGCGAGGAAATGTTACTTAGAAGGTTGTGTGTAATTTGTTTCAGATGTGAACAGGAGAAACATGGTGCACTTGAGGAGGCTGTTGATGTGCCTTGGGACAGCTATTTCCAGAAATGGTGTTTAGTGAAGAATATGATTTGGTATTTGCGCTCTCTAATTTTTGCTATCATGTGATGGAGCACTCCTTTCTTTTTATTACTAGAAGTGTCTTTTGGTTTCTAAAAATCTGTAGAATAGATATAAATGCCAAGACAGCTA
Source organism: Fulmarus glacialis (assembly GCF_000690835.1). Taxonomy (NCBI): domain Eukaryota; kingdom Metazoa; phylum Chordata; class Aves; order Procellariiformes; family Procellariidae; genus Fulmarus; species Fulmarus glacialis. The sequence continues at coordinate 21,913 of NW_009224245.1, read as the reverse complement.
AGTTTGTCTTCATAATAAAATGCAGCTAGCTAATTAATCATCCTGGCCTTGAGTTCAGGACAGCAAATTCTTTTTTCCTCTACATTCAGCTCCAGATTGGAAATAATTATTTTCAGCGTGGATGCCAGATCTGGGGCCCTGCCATGTCCCACACATGCACACACCCAGTGACTGTCAAATGCACTCCCATGCACTTGGCAGAGAGCAGGGCTCTGCTGCGAGGAAGGAAATGGCAGAGTTGTGGCCATCGCTAGAATAATTGCCTTTCTCCGTTGCATCCTTGGCTGTGTGTGATGCAGTTCTTCATGTGCAGGCAGTGATTGCTGCCTGCATAGCCCGATCCCCACCACACTGGGGGAAGAAAAATAATCAGGCTGAAAAGAAGTCTTCTGCTGGCCACCAGCTAGTTTAGGGCACACGTATAATTTAAAGCCAGAATAGAGGTGTTTTGTCCCGCTAAGTAACTCTGTGGGGTTACATATATCAACATCTTAATGATTCTTGACTGTTGGAATAGCACAACCTATTTTTTATTTGCTCTGCAAAAAATCTCTTGGGTGACTTTTAGGGTGGGCATCATTGCCCAAACCAGCAGAGATTGTAATTTTCTGGGAACCTCCTTGTTTGCTTTGATGGTATATGCTTACAGTTTTGCATCTCAGGACAGGCTGCTGACCTGAATCTAGTCCCCTGATACAGCATTACTCCAAATCAGACTAGGCAGTGCATTTGAACTGGAATGAGCATTTGGGCGTCTGTAAAATTCTTCCTTCTTCCCAGATATGTCATTAAAATAACTTAGCTGATAACTATGGCTTTTCAGTTACCTGAACACTCTCGAAAATCAGTTTGCAAACAACGTAAGTCTCTGAAGTTGCTTGTATTTATGTAATTCCTTCTCCTTTTTCAAAGAGGCGGTCCTGCTTTATGAAGGGAGGCTGTGGGATGAGATTTAAGTTTAAGCTAAACTGTAGTAAAATCTAGTTTATACAGTACAGTTGATATTTCTGAGGTAGTGACTACCTGAGACTTTCATGGAGAGTGAAAAGGGGAAAGAAACTTTACAGAGTATGGCCAGCATGTGCTGAGCTATGTTGTGTGTACTGCACTTGTACCATAAAGAGGGAGATCCTGATGTAATTAGAAAGCAAAATGGAACTATTTAATGCTTTTTTCCTCCAAATTATCTGAAAAACGAAATGGTATTTTAAAAGAGAAAGAGAGTGTTTTTATTGCGGGTTGGTTGGTTGTAGGTTGTTTGTTTGTTTGTTTTTTTGTGAGCACACTGAGTCCTAGGGCTTCCAAAGCATTACCATATGTTCCCTTTGGTATATGATGTTTGTTGTTTACTTTGTCCATCAAACTATTTTCTTTTCATAGTTATATCACCTTCAAACCAACAAATGCCTGGTCGCCCAGGGCCACCCAAGTCAGAAAGGAGGCCTGGTAGTGGTTCGGGAATGTGACTACAATGATCAAAACCAGGTATGATATTCCGAATTACGTTGAATAGTGATTCACATCTTACAAGTTGCTAATATGTTTTCCTGCTGGCAAAATGCCCTAGTATAACATCTCATCAGCAAGTAGGCCAATTTCAGAGTATCGTTCAAACCGCAAGGCTGGCCAAAGAAACTGTGCAGCTTACTGCTCTGTACCTACTAATGCTGAGCGTTGGATGTTATAATCTCCTATCTTTATGGCATGAATCTCGGTATGTGGCTGAAGACTATCCTTAAGTGGCTCCTGACGGGTTCATAATTCACTGATTGACACTTCAGAATTTGTAGAAGCTCTTTCAGTCAGTTCCTCATACCAGGATTTAAGGCAGCCTTTTCCTGGCCTTCTGTTCTTTGTGTGCTGTACAACTAGTCCTCTGCTGCTGGAGTGGCTGTAGTTTGGGGTGAATGAATGAATTGTTGTTATCTTTAAATAGAAGGAATTATAAGGAATTTAGAAAATTCTTTGGCTACGGGTGAGGATTAATTGGGGATGGATGTGAAAATCTAATGAGAGTTTTTATACTACTACATGAAGCCTTTGGTATTCCCCGTCTATTCTTTCAGGCAACAGAAATTCACAGCTTGGATAAACAATCTCCAGGGTAGAGAGATCTTCACCTAATGCCATAAAGACTTTTGCCTAGCTAGAAATTACATTGAGAACATTATGTTTTAGGAGTCCATGGGACCCAGGTCTAAAAACTAGATCGCATCTAAAGAGAAAAGTAATCAAAGACACAAAATAAATGGAGCATGGGGTGTAATGCAGCATAGCTTTGCCAAAGGTGGGTTGTGCTAGACTAACTTGATACTTTATGAAATGGGCAGTAGTTTTCAGGTTATGGAAACTGCAGCAGTAGAAGCAGGATGATTTGTAATAGTCCCAAACAAAAAGTTTTATGCTTTGTCGACTAATGGGACTTTCTGCCTCCTACCTGTGGTCTCACCAGTTGAATGTGACAGAGGGAGACAGTGTGACGGGTGTTAGCCAGTGTCTGGATAAGTGTGGTTGGCTGTAGATACATGGTCTCCTGTTGCCACTTACACAGGACCAAACAATACATCCCTGCACTTTGCCTATGGAGTAATCATCTCTATTACCAAATTGTAGGTCCTTGTTTTAAAGGTGGATTAATTTAAGCTGCAATGGGATTCAAGGTTTTCCTATGTGATCTCTTCCATTAGCTGCAAGAAAGTCAGCAAGTCTTACTGCCTGTGTAAATGTAATAGTAGCTGATTGGCACCAGTGATTGTACATTCACAGTGCCAGAGGCGTTACGCCGCTTTCTGAGCCTTTCAGTGTGTGAGTGAGAAAGCAGCAATGACTTCCAGTGGATGATGTCCACAGTAAGAACAGATGGATCCTCACAGTTACTGTTTCCCCTGTCCTTCCTGCAATATTTCTAATAGTGAACTGCCACATGGCAGTTTTCTGATTTCTTTTTTTTTTTTTTTTCTTCCCCCTCCCCCCCTCTCTTGGAGACAGAAACTTCAGTTAGACTTTTGGTGTTGAGAAAGACAAATTATTGCTCAGATCATTGATCTTTGGCAGCTTTTCTCATTAATCTAGTTTACTAGTGGTAAATTAAGCAATTAGTTCTCAAAAAACTGGCTGTGCTATCTTCTTTCACAGTGATTTTGTTCTCCAACCAAGTATGTTAATCAACACAATGGTTTTCTGCCATTAGACTTACTTTGTTCTCCTAATAAATCCCAAGAGTGCATTCAGCCAACTTTCTTTCACATCCTCTTGAACAATCTTGCTATAGATATGTAGAGAACAATGTAGAGAAAGACGACACTTAATTAACAGCTTCTGCTTATAAAAATAGCAAGACACTTCCTGAGTATTGGAAGCTTTTAACCGTCGATTCTGGTAACACTCAAACCATTGGCATTTTCAGCTGATTTTTGCTCTAGAACCATCTGGTTTATGCCTTTGGCCTAATAAGAAAGCCTGTGTTGGGTCTGGTTATCCTGTCCCCTGGATGCCCACTGGCAGCAAGTTAAGTGTGTGTTGCTTAATGCACACAGTGCAGACAGTTATTCTGGAAGATATCAAGCTGCACTTTGCAAGCAGTATTTTTGTGTCGCTGTTTAGGGTTTTTTTAGCCAAAGATGGTATTTTTGTAGAATTTTTGCTTTTTCATGAGTGTCTAATTGTATTTTGACCTCGTGTAAGCTTTCGGCATCCTGTGGCAGTGAGTGCCACAGCTTAGCTGTGCTTTCTGTGATGCCACTTAGTGCTGATTTCATTTGATGCCAGCTAATTTTTCCCTGAGGAACAGGAATAGGTTATCACTGTTTATCTCTTTCCAGGCTGCTTTTGCTCTGTGAAGGTGACACCCTCCCTTGAAAAATACATGCTACTGCTCAGTAAGTTGAAGGAGCAAGGTGCAGTCTACCTAGGAAAACATGCAAAGAGCAGGGAAGACAAAACTGGGCTGCCTTGTGTAATCTTTTGACTGGAAAATGGTCTTCTGTGTAATATAGACGATTCATGCATGAGAGCTCTGACCTTGAAAAGTGGGTGTGTGGGGAAACCAGACTCACTGAAGTCGTGAGATTGGCCTCACAAGCAAGTCTGTTTTGCCTTTAGTTTATGCTTGCTTTGTCTTCTCTAGCCTTCATGGCTGCTAAGAAATGTCAAATTCTTACTTAACTCCTTGATCTAAAAGAAATAACAGATGTTGTGTAACTTGCAGTTGTATCACCATTATGGGTAATGCTTTTAATTGAAGTTGACTTAGATGATCATCATTAAGTAAAATTAAAAGTTACTCAAGCACATCAAACTATCCTATTTTCTAGGACCTGACATGACAGTGACATTCAGTTCATCTTTTTGCTATAGAAAGAAAAAGCAGTAAGAGAAGTATTTCTCACAAAGGTGATGCATCTAGAAAATATTTTAAAAATTTGTGTCTTTAAGTTATAATGAAAATTAGGATGTTTCATTAAATGTAATAGAAATACTCAGTCTGGGATAATACTGAGGATTGAACAGAAATTTAGGAAAGTGATGAAAATTTTGTAGTTGGAAATAGCACAAGTAGAAGAGGTGACAGGATCTTACAGAACGAAGGTCAGTGCAGAGAGGTCTGAAGTAACAGAAGAAGCAGAAAAATTGATTGTGAATTTTGCAAACAAAAGACTAACATGGATGCGGTTGTGTGAAGGAACTGCCAAGATTGCCGAAGTAAACACTCTTCTGAAATTCAGTAGTGTGTCTGTCCTCTTTCTGGAAACAAAACTGAGAATGCACAAGATAGTGCACACCACAAAAACTTTGGTGTTGAAGGAGGATAGAAAATATTTAAGCACATTGGAAGATCATCATGAAAGACTGGAGATGTCTGAAAAGTGGAAGTAAGAAACTGTGGTGTAGATTCTACCCAAAACCATCATGCCAAGGTTAATCAGGTGGTGATTAAGAAACAAGGATGCTGAAGCAGGCTTTGGGCTAGATACTGCCCTAAAGGAGGAAGAGTAAAAGTAAGTTATTGACAAACTTGGAAGAGAAGCATCAAAGAACACTAAAGAGGAAGGTTTTGGAGTGAAGCACAATGGCCGACATAGGACTAACTAGTGGGAGTTTTTGTGATCTAACAGCTAAAAGAAGATTGGGTTTGTCATGTAGCTAATCTGTACTTGCCTTCTCCTTGACCTAAATGCTTAAAGCCAAGTTCCTTTTCCAAAAAAATTTCCTCTTAAAGTCCACTGAATTATGTGGATTTTTTCCTACTGTTAGTTTTCAAATATGCTAGGTTGACTCTTAAGCTTTACTTTCTGTGTTGTTATAACCTCCCCTCTGTGTGTTTACTTCATTTCAATAATTTAACCTTTTTCTTACTTGGCAATATATTAAGCTTTAAAAATGTGACTGTTGCCATTCCATCTGGGGATGGTGCTAAGGTGTCTAAGCATGTGCATCTGTGCTCTGGGCCTTTAAAAGATAACTGATTTGAGCAGGGAATTTCAGAAAAGCTGTGTTAACACTCTTGTAGCACTTTATAAATGTAAGAATACATACTTTACAAACTGTTCAAGAGTCAGAGTCTAGAAGGATGTGCTCACATGTGCGGTTCTTCTGTAAGATCTTTCTCCCTAAACCTCTAGATCATGGCTGTTAGTTTGCTTTTCTGATACAACACATGTCTAGAGTAGGTGTGAAGGCGTGCAAGTTAAGTCTGCTTGCTGCTTCTCCATAAACTATTGAAGGAACACAATTCTTCAGTCCCTCTAACAATTGTCATGAAACATCAACAACACGCTGAACCGTGAAACAGAAAGCACGTATCTGCTTTGGAACGACCTTCGGGAGGACATTGGGTTTTCAGGATAGCAATAGCTTAAAATAGTGATTATAGACCACCAAACTTTTCTGATGATTTTCACAAGTCATTTGGTGCTGTGATGTCGTTGTTATCTATAATAACAGCAGCTGAAGTATATGCAAATAGCTGTGATGATGCAAATTGCTAGGCACGTCTCTTCCTTGGAGCTGAGGCAGCTTTTTTTTGTGCTCTGAAGCTGAATTTTTGTCTTTTAAAAACTGTCTGACAGAATAATACAGTAGTGTCAATCTAAGCAACAGATTGTAACTGATGAAAGTACTGGAATGCTTCTCCCGTCGGCATGGTTCACGGCAGGGATTTTCTTTCACACAAAGGGCTGTTTCTGTAGTAGTTACTGTCTTGTATTTACTGAAAATTTTCAATGCATTCCTCTAGTGCTAATGCAATTTGCAGACCAAACAGGAGTGTATATCCACAAAGCTTTGCCAGTTGGCCAGCCATGCCTTTTGCTACACTCCACTGCACTCTGAAAGCCAAAGGGTAGGCTGATGCTTCCTGGTTTATTTCATATCCTTTTGAAATATTTATTCCCTAGGAACAGTGAGCTTCCCTTTTCCACCTACTACAGATTCTTTGATTTATTGTTTTTTCCTAGGTTGGGTGATAGGTTTTGTTTTAATACAGCTGTCTGTATTGACAGTGGACTCAAAATCTTCTATAGGTAACTCCATTTTTCAAAAGGAAATGATAATACGGGCTGTCCTCCTAGAAGATGGGGCATCATTTGAGCCCTTTCCTCACTTGAATTTCCTCTGAAGTACTTCAGCTAGCTGTTACTTATTTATGTTAATTAATCTCACTGTAGGAATAATTTCATCTTTCACAAAAAAAAAGGTTCAGTAACACAGCCCCCTATCTCTTTAGTATGGTAAAAAATAGTCGCAGAGGGGGATCACTGGGATATAGGGGTTTATGGAGGGAGTGAAGAGCATGCTTCCATTACCAACAGTGGCAACCTGAAACCAGTTAGGAAATCCAAATATTAGTAAAATCAGAGAGCAAAAAAGCTCCACTATCCAGTCGTCTTGCAAGGACAGCAGTGTGACATTGCTGGAGTTAAACTGTAGTCATCACTGAAGCTGTTCATTAAGCCATATATGAGGAGAAGCACTGTTTCTACCTGCCTGTCTGTATGTAAATGAGATTAATGAAGTCATCTTAGCAATCAATCCAGGAGAAAGCTGAGTGATTTGTTTGTGTTATATGGGGGTGAAGTAAAATCCTGAAAGTACTAGAAGCCCTAGGAAGCCTCAGTCTTAAATCTGTAAATAGTCTGAACTACCTTTTGAGGGGACTAAATTCAAAATCCAGTTCTTCCTAAGCTGCACCTGTGTAAAAAAAGGTTTATACTAACAGAGCTCATACTTTGGATCTCCTGCCATTTATTTTGTCCACAAGATCGAGTCTAGCACGTGCTATGCATCTGTCTGTAGCTGACCAGAAGGATACGCATGCCAGCTTTGCTCTAGCAGTGAGAAGCTTATCCCAGATCTTTGGGTCCCATTTCCACTATGGGAAAGTTGAACCAGCTATGCGGTCCGGGTGACTAAGCACAAGCAGGACCTCTGTGCCCTTGTAGCCAATGGTGAAGGCATTGACTCCGATGGATGGGAGACTTGGGCAGGCATCTGAGCACTGCCAAATCTGAAATGCTTTGCCTTAGGGAAGATCTCTAGGTGCTCTGGGGACATCTAGAACCTCGGAAGGGTTGGCAGCTGAAAGGGCCACAGCACTCCAAGACTGAAGGGGTCCTTGCACCTTTCCTCTTACACTGTTGCCTGTGTTGAGAGGCAGGGGAAAAAAGACCTGCTAGAAAGAGGCCAATCCTATAGCATTCACAAAATTAAATCATTTATTTAACCCAAAACTTGATCAGTTTCATTATGGAGAGAGGTTTTTCAGTACCATCTGCCATTTAGGTTTTATTTGAAAACAGAAACAATTCATTATATTCTAGTTGCATCCTGGTGTTTTTCTTTGACTCCAGTGAAAATGGTCGGTTATTTTCCTTAGACCTGTGGAGCAGATCAGTCATTAGCATGTGTCTCTGGGGGACAGCAATTAAAGGTGCTGCTTTCTTCTGTGGTGGGAGCTGGGCACAATTCCATTTTTAGGAACTGAAATCTGACGGTGATGCTCTGCTAGGTGTTAGGAAGTAGATGCAGGATGAAAATATCCTGCATGTTATCTGTTACCTTTTTTTTTTATAAAATAAATTTTTAAAATGTCATTTTTTATAGGAAATATGTAGGAGGATAAAACAAGACATTACTCAGATCTGAGGTATAAATCCTAGGCAGGCACCTTATTGATTATAGACTTTTGATATTGTGCTTGAGCCTGAACCTAAGCAAGTCATGGACAAAAAGAAAATGAGAGCAGTTTATTCTCCTTGTAGATCAGATACCAGTGGTGCTGACTGCCAGGAGCTGTTTCCTTCCTCTACTGGGCTGTTGCTCCTGACAGCCTGTAACAACAAGAGCTAAACATCGTCCTTCCAGTCTTCAGCAGCAAAGTAGTTAATACATTTTGGAGTATGCAAAGGCTTGCAGTTATATAACAAAAAAAACCCCATGGGGTGGCTTTGCTTTCCTCGTGCTTGAGTCTGTTAATAATCTGCAAGTTCATACTGATACTCTAATCTGAATTTGGAACCATAATGTGCCCCAAATTTGGGCCTTTTTTCCTCTTTCCTTTGTTTGATACACCAAACACATAATTAGTTTAAAATTAATTTTGGCAGTCTTGTATAAGCCTTTCTGGAGAAGTATCATCCTGGATTTAACCACTGTTGTGTGTTCTTCACCATTACTCAGCTTTTGATTAAAGGTCTGCTTCCTGTGTTACTGCAGTCTTCTCTCTCAATTCTTACCAGTTTCATCTGTTGTTTGGATTTGGCTCCATCATTATTCTTCTTTTAATACTAATGCTCTTCTGGCAAGTCCTGCTATTTCTCCATTCTCTCCTCCTCTTTAATCTTGTCATGCTTTCTTTTTCATGACAGGGTTTAAACAGAAAAAGTATGTTAGAAGGCTAGGGCAAATTTTAATGTAATATCTGCACTTCCTCAAAGGAGTCCTTCACTGTATTGTAATAGTCACTGTGATAACGAATGAGCTGTATGCTTTTCAATCATGCTGTCCAACTGAGGCAGTGTCCTGAATCACAGCTCCCTCCAGAAGGCTGTTTTTAGTTTCATCAGACCAAAAAAAAAAAAAATAAAAATCAGAATTTGTTTTATTTGCCTGACTTTTCTGCCTGGAATTTAATATTCTATACTCTGAATGTGAAACTTACGCAGACTTAGTGAGGGGGGGGGAGAATCACATGGTGGGCATGGTTACTGCAGCACTGAGCTGTGTGAAATCAAAACAGGGCTGGAAGAAGAGCACACCAGAAGAACTTGGCGTGCCTGTGGGTACAGGTACTTCTGGTACAGCTATGAGGGGCTCAATTCCCTCTCATTCACAGAGGCAGGAGTCAGGGGGAAGGGAGCTGATGGTGGCAAGTGAGGTGGATGAGCAGGGATGCTCCTTGTACACACCAGCCTGGGCTCAGGTTTGGGAATGGCAGCAGACTGAGAGACCTGGCCAGCTATGCTGTCACCTGCTCAGCATCTGGAGAGGTTGGGAGGTGCTGTCCAGGTGCCATGTGAATGCAGGGGCCCCGCTGTGCATTCAGAATAGCAGTTGTTTGGTGTTTAGCCAGATGGTCTCAGTATCTTCCCTGCACTGCAGAGTCTTCACACTTTCTCCTCCTTTTCTCTACCCCTTTCTAACCTAGGGTATTTTGAGGTGCATACACCAAAGTTCATCCATTTCTTTGCCAGGGATCAGTGTCTCCCATTGTTATGACAGCTCCAGGTACTCTACCTAACTGATATTGGCCCAGGACTTTGCAGGCCTGAAGGCACTGAGGGAGGGACCAGCAGCTCCTGCAGTTAGACCAGATTGATGGTCCAGCTTCCCTTGAACCTTCAGCTGTGTCAGACGCCTTGCTCCAAAGCAAGGTTAGGCAACTCAGTGAGAGCTAGCAGGGTATGGGCGTGAACTGCAGAAACTGAAGGTGCCTGACAGTATTTTATACCAACAATAAAAATACCTGCTTGTGCCCAAGTAGCATGTGCGAGAGGACAAACTGACAGGTTGAGTGTGTCCTTGCTTCTTGTTAAGAGGCGACAATGGTTTTCAGTGTGGTAACGGAGAAACACCGTAATGTCATGTAAATTCAGGAACCCAAATGCAGCTGAAGCTGGAAATGTGAACCAGTACATTCTTGCTTTATACACATGGGCCACAGAAGGAGCTGAATTCAGTTCCCACCACTATGTGAGCTGCTGGGATATTGTGTAGGTTCTTGACGTCCAGATCAAGACATTTTCATGTTGGTTCAGCTAAAACAAAGTGGGTGTGATGTGGGAGGGCTGGTGTCCCTCTAAGCACGACACAGCTAGCAAAAGCAGTTTGGCTGGGGAGCAGAGAAGGACATAAACCTGTCAGTTATGGAGCATGTAGTTTCAGAACGGGAATGGTGAAGCAGTGATTTCTCTTGCTCCCTGGGGAGCAGCATGGAAAGTTTTAATAGCATCTGGATGTCAGCGATCATCTTCTAATTGAGTGAAGATCTCTGAGCACCAGGCCATCAGCTGCAAGGAGTAGGATCTTGGGACCAGTGTGGGGACTAATGTAGGCTACCTGGCACCAGAATTTGCAAGCTCATTTTGGTTTCTCATCATTCAGCATCTACAAGCTGACCCCAGAGCACAATGTTAAATAAATTCCTATCTGTTTATGGACAAATGCAGCAGTTTCAAAGAAGATTGGAGATACCTTTTGGCCTTGCGTGCCTGCCAAGCTACTTCCCCACAGCTCTTGGGCCACCTGCTGTCACCCAGCATCCTCCTCTGGCCCCTACACCCTATGCTGGCTCTCTACGTGGAGTTGAGGCAATCCACCAGCCCCTCCTTCATGACTAAAGGATTGTCTTTGGATAAGGAGATTTACTGCCTGGCTTAATGACTTGGCTCAGAGAGCAGCTGGTCACCTGCTCGGAGATCCACCGCTTGCCTGTCACATTATCTTGTCTAGCTGTCTGGACAGGAGGAACATACGGGGGCTGCTTAATTTCAAAAATGCTGGTACAGAGCGGGATCACAAGCGGTCCTTTTAATGCCTCCACGTGGGCTAACACTGTGTCATGTTGGGAAGGCAATAGAGCACTGCAGTTGCATTTCAGTTGCTGGAAAAAAGGCAGCAGAGGCAGCGAGCGCTGCAAGGCACATCTCTGACATCCAGATGCATGCAGAGTGCCTCCTCTGTAGCTGAACAAAAGATGCAAGGCACCTGCCCTGAAACGTTGGGGTAAATGCCCTTCTATCGTCTCTTTCAGGTCTGGATTTACAATGAAGATCACGAGCTGATTTTAAATAACCTCCTTTGCTTGGATGTTTCGGAAACTCGCTCGTCTGATCCACCTCGTCTCATGAAATGCCATGGGTCCGGCGGCTCACAGCAGTGGACGTTTGGGGTAAGTGGAGTGGCTGGCATATAGCACGTTGCTTGTAATTAATGTCTCAGTAAGTGATAATAGCAGTAACGGGATATCAGGGTTGAGTTTAATTATGACGAAACCTCAGATGTATCAAGCCAATTGCGCTGTATTAGGCCGAGCCCACAGTCCAAGCAGCATGTACAAAAGTTACACAGCTTTGGTGGCTGCATTTCAGCCTGAACAAGACTTTCCTTGAGCTCTGGGACATGCAGGCGTTTTCCTTTGCAACATAGGAAGGCTTCTGCAGCCCCATTTAGCCTTTTTTCTGCTTATCACAGCCACCTGCAGCGCTGTGGCTCACAGGGACGTGCCAGAGAGGCCAAAATCCCCCCCACAGCTCTTTACTGTGTTGTGTTTGCTGGACTGGGAGACAGGAGCAGTCCATGTGGTGATTTCTGCTTAGTGCTTGAAGAAGCACAGGGCAGACCTGAGGATTGAGAGAGGAGGTTTTTTGCAGTTGCTTCTGCCCTACAATAGCATCTCGTTGGTTTAATGGTTTAGAGCCCGGAGTGGCTGATTTCACAAAACTGAGCTAGTGCTGCATGAAACATGAAATTTGGCTCCTGGGCATTAACTCAGAGGCTGCCCCCTCACATGCCCTCCGCACAGCAGTGAGTCTGTAGTACAATCATCGTTGAACAAAGAGGAGGGCACTGCCAGAACTGCCTGTTGCACTTCAACGACAGCTCTGCATAAACTGTCTTGGGTTCATACCATGCTGCTCGTTGGCAGCACAAGTTCCTAAGTGCAGTCAAATAAGGAAGGCTGTTGCAGTGCAGGATGTTTTGGAGATAGAGAGGCAGGTATCGCGTGAGCCCAGGGTTATGCATGTCTGACACTTGCACCAGCAGTGCCACAGCTGCAAATGGTAGCGGGAGTAGTGCGCTGAAAAATTCTGCTGCTGTTAAGAGATTATTCAGGGTTCTTCAGCTTGAGTTAGCAGACAGTTTACAAGAGTGAGAGAACAGACAACAGAATGGCCATTGAAATTCAATGCACGTAACTGTCAGGTGATACCTGTATTGGGGGGGAGGAATCTGAGCTTCATTTGCAAAACGTGGGCTTTGAGCTGGCCGGTGCCACTGAGGGTGTGGGAGGTGGATCTGTGATAGGGTCACACTGGTGCTCATTAATGATCAACAACAAAAGAAAGTGAATCAAATATTAGGATTGATTAGGAAAGGAATAGAGACCACAGGACAGAAATGTCATCGCACCACTGTACTGCATGTGCTGGTCGCCTCCTTTCAGAAAGACTAAGTTAGGGCTAGGGAAGGATCAGAGATGGGTGGCAGGGCAAATTGAAGGTGTGGGGCACCTTTCGCATGAGGAATTTGTGAGCAGGCTGGGACTCTTTAGATTAGAGAAGTGAAGATTTGTGAGAGGGAGGGGAAATACATGAGGTGTGCGAGTCATTGATACAGAGAAGGGTTAACCGTGCACTGCTGGGGGCCGGGGGGTATTCTGGAGGAGCATTGTGTATTCTCGCCATGTTCTCCTGCTTCACTGGACATCTGCTTATGGCCATAAGCAGCGACACAGAGGCTGGTGCAGCTGTTCTCACGTGTCTGGTCCCTCCATGCAGGAGAGCAGGAGGTCACTGCCCATGGGAGCTGTTGGGGCTGTGCAGAGAGCCCTTTCCAGACAGAAAAGGGGCCCCCAAAGCAGCTGCAACAGAGTGGGGGGAGATGACAGAGTCCTCTGGGGGGAAAAAAAAAAAGAGAGAGAAGAAGGATCTATTTCCTTCTCACACTTGACTAGGGTCTGGCCTTGCCCTGGTTGTTGGGACCCCCCATGCACAAGAGACCTGTCACCCTGTGTGGCGGCTCCCCAGCACGTGGGTGCTGAGGGCAGTGGCATTGCTAAGGCTGGGCCAGATGCGGAGCAGGGACCTGGCTGTGCTGCGCTGTAGCCTTGGGGGCTCCGTCTTTGCTGAGTGCTGGGGAATGGTGCTGATCATTCCTCCACCTCATTAAGAGACTATGGTATAAACAAAATGAGAACTGGGTCCTTGTAACGGCGCGAGAGCCTTCATTTCAAGGCCTGAGCGTCCTTACGGGTTGTGCTGTACTCTGGCTTTTAAATGCTGCTGCTGTGGGTCTGGTGTGTCAGGGAGGCTGCTGAGGGGCTCGTCTGTCGGGAAGGAGCATCCCCTCCCCTTATGCATCGGTTTCGGCTTCAGTTTGACAGTGGAATAGAACAGAAGTTTTAATAAATAAAACCCATCTGTCTTTCTCTCTCCTCTAGAAAAGCAACCGCCTCTACCAGGTCTCCGTGGGGCAGTGCATGAAGGTGGTAGATCCGCTTAGCCACAAAGGGTACGTGACCATGGCCATCTGTGATGGGTCCCTTCCTCAGCAGTGGCATTTTGAGAGCTGAGACAGCGAGGATGCGGCTGAGAAGCATTAAGCCAAGACCTGATTCCCCTTCAGCCATGATTTTAAGTCATTCTGGAGGGCTTTGCGAGGAGCCCTTAGCTGCTACACCTGGCACAACCATTGCAAGGACCCTTTAGAAATACTCTGTGATGAAGAGCTGTCTGCATGAGAAGGTCCAGGTGGTCACCGGTCCCTGGTCAGGTGCAGCAGTAATAGCAGCAGCCCTACTGCAGAACAACACGTAGAAGTGCAATTTATCAGTGGTTCCTTGGATTATCCTGGATTATTGAACTGTTTTTAAGTAAGAGAAATTATTAGAGCAATGTAATTTAAATTGTGAGATTTTAGCTTTGTGGATCTTTTAAATGACAATGACAGAAAGGAGCCCTCTTCAAGTATTTCATGTGCAGTATCTCATTAATTTACGTTTTTAGTATGGTTTTATTGGCCATATTATTTTACTTTTTCTGGAAAATATTTTTATTCCCTTTTTTCTTCTGAAAATTGTCATTTGTAATATTTAAATTTAGCTCTTTTAATTTACAATTTTAGGACATTTCATGTAGTTTAAATTCTTAGCTGTCATTCGTCACTGCATATTTAAAACAAAGTAACTATTACAAAGTCTATTTTGATGACTCATGACAGTAGCTGCATTTAAAATAAAGTATCATTTTTTTATTAATCTGTATGGCCTTACTCTTTGTAGCTATTGGACCAGCAAGCACCAACTAAGAGACATAATTTGGGTCTTCCCTCGTTTTCACTCCCTTTTCTTCACAGCTGGCTCTTTCTCCCTCTCATGTCTTGGAAGGTTTGGCATATACTTTCTCTCTTTGTTTTTTTTTCCTCCATTTCTCTGTTTCCTTTCCCAAGTTCTTTTATTTCACTGTTTACCTTTCTCTGACTTTCTGCCTCAGCCCCAGATGCTTCTTCAGTGCATGGAAGCTGCTGCAGTAGAGAAAAGCTGTTCTTACCCAGCGTATTTTTTCTTAGCCATGTTGGCCTTGTTTATCATGCCACGGTGACCTGCCTTCCCTGGGAAGCGTGCAGTCCAGACGTCGGCAGCGCCAGGACAGCCTTGCCCTTTCACTTGAGCAGCAGAAACGTTTTCCAACTGCACAAATACTCCGGCATCCAGTTATTGACATTTGGGCAGCATGAGGCAAATAATGATAATGTTGGAGTAATTATAGACCCACGTCTTCCCGCAGAGAGGAGAGATTCACTTGTGACAGATTGCATTTGCTCCTTCAGCCATCTGCCAGGCAGCCACCCTGGGGGGGAGAAGTGCAAGAGGAAGAAAATGAGCAGGTAAGAGCGGTCCCTGGCCGCTGCGCAGCTTCTTGCCTCCTTCAGCAGTCCTGGAAGCAGTGACTCACGGGCAGGGAGGAACCAGGTAAGCAGGGTTTAGTTACAAACCAGAACAATAGGCTGAAGTGGAAGTTCTTCCAGAAAAAGCATTACAATGGGAATAATTAAGTTACACACCAGCCAAGTTCCTTCCTACCACCAAAAGTCTCTTAAGCCCAGCCCCCTTCAGCAGCTGTGCTTCAGCTGAGGCCTGGGCTGTGCGCCTCGCTGGGTCAGGCGGCCCTTATAGGGGCACCCGGAGTCCTGAACTCGGTTCCCAAGTCGCTGTTGCAGGGCAGCGTAGGGCTGCCTGGCCTTCGGGGCTAAACAGCTTCACACCCTGTCGCTCACAGCGGCCTCCAGCTGAACCCTTTCAGCGGCATAAAACCAGCCAGCCCGGTGTGCCGACGGCTCGAGAATGGCTTTGTCCTGCCTGTCGTGACACAAATGCGTACCCCTCTGGGGGGACACGTGGGTGGCTGTTGCATGTGGAATTAATTCCGGTCCTTGTTGGGGGTGAAAGGATGGGCTGCAGCTTTGTTTACGCCCGTCTGATTAACCCCGACTGCTCCCACAAGCGAGTGTGAAGCAGCAGCGGGTGCTGGTACAGCTGCTCCCAGCTGTGTGCCGGGCTTTCCTGTAGCCTGTGAAATTTGTTTTGGCTGTCAAATTGGCTGTGCAGTAGCCTTGCTCTGCCTTTTTTTCTTTGCCTTTATAGTGTCTTTTTAAAAAATAATATATCAAAACCCAAACAAATCCTCAAACAGGCAAAGCAGAAACTTGCTTTATTTACAGTCTGAGTCTGTTGCCACAGAGAATTTTTGATCTTTTGCTCCCGGGGAGGAGATTTGGAGGCTGCTGTCAAGAACCAATACACGTGGTTTTTAAGCCTGCAATAATAGACAAGAACGTAGCATCAATGGACCACAGAGTTGCAGCTGGATTGTTCCTTAATATAAAGATGATAAATATTCTACTTCACTGTTGTATAAATAATGTACTTTTTTTTTTGTTGCTTTTTAAAATTAGCAATACCCACGTTTGCAGTGCTGCGTGCGTGGGCCTGCGGCTTCAGCCGGAGTTTGTGGGGCCAGGCTGAGCCCTCGCACGCAGGCCGTGCTGCGCTGCCTCCGCACGCCCAGCTGCTGCCAGCACCTCGGGACGGGTGGTGCAGGTTTCCAGGAACAGGAGGAGGCGATGGCATTTTGTGTGGTTTCAGTCATTTCTGCAGTGACCGATTTTTTTTGCTCAGTGCTGCAGCCACACGGCCAGGTCATTGCACGCAAAGCTTGAACAAGCGAGGGTTATAAAGCTTTGTGAACGCCCAGTCCTGAATCAGGCGACTGTTCTCAGCTATGCCCTGCATGGGCTGCCTGTGATCAGGTGGAAATTCAGTTTTCTTCCTGTATCTGAGTGACTGCTCACAGCTGACCCTTGGGAATTTGTCTGAATAGGAGGAACAGAAAGAAAAGCCCTAGCCCAAGTTATAAGCTGTTGCAGCACTCACTTTGCCATTGTCATACTAAGAAATTTATTATTTGTAAAGAAACTGCACCTGGGACTAATTTTTAAGCCTCTGTGGCGAACGTTTCCTTCCTGATGACTCATGGAGGTGGTAGCATCCGTGGCTGACAGCCTGATGCTGAGCGTGGCTTTACTTTGTGGCTCATTTCGTTCACGTTTCCGAGGTTGGCCTGCCCTGCGCTGACCTGCCCGGGCTGAGGCGGGCATTCGGGACCAGGGCGCAGTACTGAGGTCTTGATAGAAATGTCTATCAAGATAGTGATGATTCCTTGGGAAGACAAAGGCCATCACTCCGAACATCCCCCCTCCTTCCTTCTTCTTCCCGTAGCTTTACATGCTCAGCATGACATCATATGGTATGGAATATCCCTTTGGTCAGTTGGGGTCAGTTGTCCCA
>NW_009224245.1:2630-4792 GCF_000690835.1 Fulmarus glacialis | reverse complement strand
GCAGAAAAGGCCTTGACTCTGTGTCAGCACTGCTCAGCAGTGACGGAACATCCCTGTGTTATCAACACTGTTTCCAGCACAAATCCAAACCATAGCCCCAGACTAGCCACTGTGAAGAAAATAATTAACACTGTCCCAGCCAAAACCAGCACAAGCAGAATAGAGTGTTTCCTCTTTTTTTGGAATCTTTTGCAGATTTTCTGGGTAAAACATGATTGCAGGAATGGCATCTGGTAGATGCTCAAGACATGGCACCACAGTGTAAAAATCAGGGTGCAAGTCGCATTGGAGATGAGGGGAACGCAAATGCTTCTCACTGACGGAAGCAGACACTGAAATCCTGAAAGAACTAGAAACCAGACACCCCAAATGAAAACAGAAGGATATAATTTATAGATGTAAAATATTTTTATTTGTAAATGCTGATCTTCTAAATCTGTTTCCACAAATTCCAAAACCCATAACACTCTGTATACTTCAAAAAATTCTTTTTTTTGTGTTGTTTTTGTTTTTTTTTTTGCCAACATTAGATACTATTATACAGAACAGAAAAAACTGTAGGACAAATACTGGTAGGATGTTGGAATATTGTACAAGAGAAGAAAAATATTCAAGAAACAATTTCATACAGCTATTTATCAAGAGAAAAATATATACAATTGATTTATTCTGTAAGATAAAAATACATCATGCCATATACATTACAAGTTCAGAACTGTATTACTGAATATACCAACAGTTTACAGTCCACTTTAATTGTGCACACAAAAAAAAACTTCATTTTTTTTTATATTTAGCCTGTGAAGTGTCAGTACCAGAATTTTAAGTACAAAATAAAAAGCTAACCTGGTTCAAAATGCTGATTAAATTTCTACAAGCAAACACAAAACAGTGTTTATTTTTTAAAGAAATGTAAACAAAAACAATCCATACAAACACATCTTTAAATTACATTTTCCAAAACCCTATTGCCAGAGTCCTGCAGCTGCAAGCACATTACATCTAATTTTTTTTCCTTGTTTTCCTTTTAAGAAGGCTATCGTATCAGACAAGCTCCAACTACATGATTCTATGCTGTTTACATGATTTAATGTAGGCTGAACAGTCCTAATCTTGACTACTTTTGCTGAAGAAAAAACCATGTCCAGCCTCTATTTTGGGTGGTTTTAGCAGTTATTCACAGTTATCACAAATTGTAAGCACAAAAAACCTGACTTAAGAAATAGGGATGCAACAATATAATACAAATAAAATTAATCTAAATTACCCAAACATCTACAAAAGTCAGAGTTGTAATATACATGCCTTTACCAGGCTTAAGGTTTACTTAAAAAAATTCTAGTAAGACCACAGTTGAGACTGCTTTAAACATAAAAAACCCTCTCTCTTTAAATTGAGATTTTGGTTATTCCGTAATTGTAATCACATGTCTGTTAATACATGAGATCATATTGTAACATCCCTATTGACATTTTATAATAAGCACCCGAACTGCTGCAGAGCCTGGTAGCATTTGGTCAATAACTATTTTTATACTGTATTTTTTTTCTCAAAATATTTACACTTTTGTACAAAGTAACAGAGTTTGTTAGTTCTGCAGGTAACAGCAGCAGCTTGGCTTTCTTCTAACTTTCTTTTTAAAAATAGCTTCATTCACTTATTCAATAATAAATACAAAAAGGTTCTCTTATTTTACAGAAATCAAAAACTACAATAAACTGACTCATGGAATCAAGTATTTAAATGTATTTTAGTGCAAGTTATTTTTTCCCTTAGCTCTATCCCTAAGGAAGTCGTTTCAGTACATTCCTTGTTCAGTGGTGTCTACTTTTATTTAAAATTTTTCTTTAATTAGAGGGCCTGCCCCTTTATCAAATAAGGCTGTGGCCAGCACTTTGGACTTCTCCCTTTCGCTGGTGATTTCAGTCTTACATTCATATATGCCCACCTGCACTCCCGCAGGTCAGCCATCGGTTCTTTGCCCAAGTTAAACAGTTTCTCCTTAGTGAGCTCAAAAACAAAAGTGCTGGACCATTCTGTTAATTCAGTTTAACCTCCATGTGTCTGGAAAGTTAGCTTCAGATTTTGCCGGCTTGCTTCTGGTGCTTGTTTTTTTTTTTTTTTCCTTTTTTTTTTTTCTTTTTAAATTTTTTGGTAGAAAT
>NW_009224245.1:0-2599 GCF_000690835.1 Fulmarus glacialis | reverse complement strand
TCCTCCCAGAGTGGTTTTTTTTTTTCCCCCTTCAAAAAGGCAACAATTTTCTGTCGACGAAATCAAAATGTGAATCACTTCTTCCTAGGGACAAGCAACCCTCAAAGACAGCAAGGAATGCATTCTAGTTCATCCACTTTCGGCAGTTTACAGCTCCACAGTGACATGGAATCTTGTGCTGGTCATCTTCAAAATCAAACTTATAGTCATAGCAAAGCTGGAAGAAGATGCAGGAGAATGGTTATGGAACAACTGGGATTTACCACAGCTTTCCTCGTACCGACAGGTTAAATAGCAAAATAGGCTAGAGGTTGCACTGTTAGGAACTGGCAAGATTTAAAGGGAAAGAAGAGAAGGGAAATGTCACTCTCCCCCACCCTGGCACAAACAAGTCGTGCTACTGGCCGTAGAAATCACGTCAGTATCTAGAAATGAATGCAAGTAGCAACAGGCAAGTAAAAACAAAGGGAGGGCCCTACCTCCTCCCCTTTCTGGATTCTCCTGCTGGAGCTGATGATAATTTTGTGTCCTCTCTCAAAAGTCACCACCTCAGCCACACAGTTAGGTGCACACGAATGGTTGATATACCTATGAAAACAGAGTTTGAAAAAGGTAACCTTTTAAGAAAATGCATCCCTTGAGGCAAATCCAAACCTTAAAATGACCTTAGCTTCAGGGGCACACTGACTTTCCAGATATCATTATATTACTCTCTACTTGTTTCTTTACCTAGAAAATGTCAAAAAAATCAAGCGTTAAAAAAAAGAATTCCATTCTTCCTTCATGGCTGCCATGAAAAGTAATCAAAGATGGGCAAAGCTAATGAAAAAGAAAACATCGTTTCAGTGGAATAGTCAGAAGGCTGAATGTACCAGCTCAGAGAATAAAAACCATTGAGAAAACCACAAACTTGAGTCCCTCACAAAGAGCCCGTGGCCAGGGAACGTGGATGACGACTCCGAACGAGGTCAGAGACCTCTCCAGAGCCACCCACCTTGCAGGACCTCCCGTCAGGGTAGCATCGATGACGTGGTCATTGTCAATGCGGAACATGTACACACCACGATTCTGAAAAACAGAATTGGAAAAAAGACTCTTGGAGATTTTACGTAATTGTCAATGATAAAAACGAAGCAGCACTGCGGGTTACCTCCAAGTGGTCTTCTGCATTCAGGACCAGACATTGCCCAGTGGCTCATGAGGGAAAGTGAGTCCCACACTGCCCTTACCCTCACTGGTTTGTGAGGGAATGGATAGGTCATTCTGGCGAACGAGTATCTCCCTAATAGCTTCTGTACTGCCTTTCATCTGGGATCTTGAAGCGCTTCACAAGTATGTACTAACTGTTACAATACCACTGGGTTACACAAAGGAAGTTGCTTTAAATTTAAAGAAGTTCTCATTAAAAATTGAGGTCCTGACATCTCTGTCAGAGCTCTTTGTCCTCTGGGACAGAGAATATGTATTACCTATGGCCAGGGTGCCCTGAAATTTATTAAACATTTAAATACTCTGATCGTTTGATAAGAAACAATGAAGACTCCTCTGGTTGTATTTTTAGCCTATTGCATTTATAGCACAGCAGCAAATAGAATTCAGGGGACCTGAATCCATCAAATAGAAGGACAGCATTTGTTTTGTTGTATGAACGTTTGAAAGGAGAAGGGGAAAGAAACAGTGGACAAACACCACCCACCTGGGATTCATAAAGCTTCTCTTTCCTGTTTGCTACCTCATTCCGGATAATAGTTCCGATGTATTCAATGACCATAGTGTGCTTTTCAATGTCTCTAGCAGCATATAAGCCCAGGCCCTACAAAAAATACATTGCGATTTAGAATTCTGTAATAAACTTACATTTACACTGCATTCCTCACCGTGCCCCAAAACCGTTCCTGCAGAAAATCATGTGAAAAGTAAACTACCCAGAAAGAATGATGCGGCACAGATAAGTAACTGATGTTGTAACAGCCCAGATGCAGAACCCACCTTCACATTAAATTTTTGAGATGCAAGAAAACATACTTGGCTTCTGTCTAGGTGAGAAAGCATCTCTTACACCTCTGACACCTGACTGTGTAAAATTATAAATTCACTGAAAAATAAAGCGGGCCTTACTAGAATGGAGAAACCTAATAGGAACACAACAGCACAGTCCAACCTAAAATAAACAACAACTGTGTTCATGCACAGCAAGATTAATTACAAAACTTTTGCAAAATAGTCTGTGGAGCAGACCGCCAACAGAATTACATAAAGCAATGAATTTCTTATTATTATGAATGCAAACAAGTATTGAACTGTTCATTCTAGTCTCATACCACTTGGTCCGAGCATGTCATACTTCCACTGTATATTTGTATTTTTATTAAGTTTTATTAAATTTTTGAGAAGTATGCTAAAAAAAGCCCCCAAAACTTGAAAGAAACTTTTTTTCTAGATGACTGTAACAAATGAATTTTTAAGATATTTACAATAATCAGAAAGAAGTCTTACTTAAGATAAATCTATGAAAGTGATTTGCCACATAAAAATTGCGAATTTTGGGACAAGACTTGAAAGAATTTTGCAATAGCTTTAGTTAAAATTTTTTATATAA
>NW_009224244.1:16825-21628 GCF_000690835.1 Fulmarus glacialis | reverse complement strand
GGTGGGTGTCCCGCGGGAGGCGAGCGGTGCTCAGCGCGCTGTCCTCCGGGGCTCTGCCTGCGCTGCCGGCCCCTGCAGGGGACGGTTAGAGCCTTTCAGGGGCGGCCCCGTCTCCCGCTGGTGGCCAGACCCCCTTCTGGGCAAAGAAAGGGGGCTCGGCACACACCGTACAGCAGGTCAGCTGAGTAGTAGTAGTAGTAGGCTACACTTCTCGTAACTGTGGATTTCCTGTTGTCCACGAGGGTAACATCTCTGCTTCCTGCTTTGTCTGTGTCAGGACAGAAACCATCTGAAAATGCCTTGCCTCCTAAGCTAATGCTTCTGTAAATACTGTGATGACCTCAGCTGGCGGGCAGCACTCATGGTGTGTAACTTTCTTCTTTCTGGCAGAACCGGAATGAAGATGGCTGGAAGGACCCAGCTCTAGAAAAGCTGAACTTGTTTTGTGAAGAGAGCCGAAATATCAATGACTGGGTGCCAACTATCACCCTGCCTGAGTGATGGTGACCCAGTGCATCGGGGAGGCTGAAACCTTTGTTGCATTCTCAATGTGGTGTGGGTTCACCGAAGTGTGCAACAAGCTGCTGATTCCATGGATTAGCCTGGTCAAGAGACTGGATTAAAGTCACTCAGACTGGCATGCAGTGGGCTCTTAACGGAGGAGAAAGAAGAGAACAGCTCGCCTCACCAGTGAGCCTCAGTAGGCTGCAGCCGTGGAGAGGCTGACGTACCATGGAACTGAAAGAAGCATTGCAAGTTTCCTGGTCAAGTGGAGCTGTTTCGGAAGGCAGAGAGAAAGTTGGGGGAAGTGGGCCAAAACTTTCCAGAAGGACTGGACAGAGTACTGTAACTAGAACTGTTGGTGCTGTCTACAAAACACAGAGGAAGGTTTCAATATTTGATGGACTACTAGGGACTGGTTACTAAGACAATACAGACACTCCAAAGCGGACAGACTTCAACAGGCCTCTTGGGTCACTCTGCAGAACTGGTTTAATAATGCAATAATTTTTATTGAAATATTTGCTGCTATTGAAGCTTTCATAATAAATTTTTGACAATTTCTGGGAGTGTCTTGCTTACTGGGTGGGGAGCATGTCACTGAAATAGCACTGATGTTTTGCTTGTGTCCTGTAGTCAAAGGTATACTCCACAGTAATGGAGCTATTGTTCAAATACTTTCTCTCCTGGGCCAGCTGAATGAAGAGCTGTGCTGTCCAAGTTGATAATTCAACCTTTCACTCTCTTGCAACAGCTGCTTATCGCAACAGCTTGCAAGACTAAGGAGCTGCATGCTTAATGAGCTCACTTATTGTAATAGGTGGCCTTTGTAGTCTACTGAAGGAACACAATACATGTTAGAAACATAGATTTTTGGAATACAGACCTCAAGTAAATTGCATCATTAGTTCTTAAATATGACTTGGTAAGACTCAGAGAGCTGCAGTGTTCCCACTTGACAGAAGCAGCTTAAACATGATGGGGGGGCTGCAGAACTCATTAGATGTCAAATACATCTAACATTTGCTTTGATTAGAATGACATCGTTAAATCTAAAACTAGCTAATAGTGAATAAACATCGCATCTGCCACAAGCTGCTCTCTGATTGCCATATGCTGTAACAATAGAAGCTGTCACTCCAGAAGCCAATTTTGCAAAACCTAATTGCATGACAACACCAAATTAAGTCCAAAACAATTTAAGGATGGTGTGGCCTTTTTTTAGAGATCCTGTCATGGAAAGTTAATATGGGCAGGCTGATTTGGCCCTATGTTAAAAGGGAAAATATCACCCCATTTCTGTGCACAATCTGTATGTCTGCTCCAGGACTTGACATTAAAATGGCATAGTAATGATCCCTTCTCCAGAGGGCAAGAAAGCTGAAATACTCACTTCCTCTATAGACACTAAAAATACTCAGTTATCACAATTGCATTTCCTCTAGGCTGGCGTGCAGTGATTGACAGTAGCACTTGCTGAAAAGTGGCCATTTCTGCATGGGGTGTCTTGAACAGTTGCGGTTTCTGGGAAGCTGCTTGCTCTCGGTTTCGTTGTTCCTGATAAGGGAAGTTCAAATTCGGCTCCAGCATTCCTGGAATACACTGCCTTGTACAGGAGGTGTCTAGCACTGCTTGGCCTTTGTTCCTCTGCGTTGTGAGAGGCTGTAGGCTGAAGTTTAGGCTGAAGCAAAAACTGTAGGGGCCTTAGACCCCGCTGCAAGTATTCCTTCTTGCACTTAAGATGTAGGAGCTTCTGCGCAGCCTGTTTTCCTGCCTAACTTGCGCTCATCAACTGGTGTCTGCTCTAGGACTTCGAGAAAAGTCACATGGAGGAGCTACGAGAATAAACAGCTTCAGCAGCTGTGGTAACAGAAACTGCCTTTAAGGCAGTTGCCTTGATACATAGAAAATATCAAGTCTGGATGCTTTACGATACATTTTTATATCTTTCCCTTAGCAAATGCAGGTTTCTTTATTTTCAATGGTTTTACAGCTGAGAAACATATTTCTATTCTTTGCTTGGGGCCTAATCAGTACTCGGAGCCAAGAGCAGATTAAAGTGAACTGTCCTGAAATCAACTTTTGTGTAAAGTATGAGCAGTACTTTACAGCCTTGAGTGGTTTAAACAGAAGATCAAAGGAAGTTCTCAAGCGGGTGTACAATTACATATACAGTTAAAGTATCGCAGAGAAGAAGTGCGACCGATTTGTTGGCTGAGGCAATAGGCATAGATAGTTGTAACTGGTAGGAAGTTTAACTTTCCCGCTTCTACGGAAGAAATACATCATGCAGCAAACAATGAAATTAACGAGGCAACACCAGCATACCCTTGTGAGGATGTTGCCTCTAGTCCCTTGGAAGGCGGAGGCTGACCTTCACCTCCCCAGTAGTCTTGTGAAGCTGTAAGCTGTGCCTCATGAGAGGTACACAATTTCTTATTTTAGTGACCCATACGGTTCCCCTGAAATCCCTTCCGGCTCAGTGCAGGTACACCGTAATGCGAATAGCATTAAACTGAGTTAGCCTGCAAATGGCATTAAAACGGCGTTGCAACCAAAGGCAGCTGTAACTTGCAAGTTATGTGCTGCTGCAAATATCTGTAATGATCAACACTACTTAATTCAGCAAAAATTCAGCAGCTGGTATCTACTGATAGGAGTAGACTTCATCTTTACGTGCTCCGATATGTAACTCTGCAAAGAGCAACTATACAGTTGTTAAAGATGGACAGTAGACTTGGGTGTTACCGACTGTGGTGGGGACAGCTGGTCAGGAGATTGAGGTTGGCTCAGCAGGTGTCCAGGGTGTTTTGTCAGGTATCTGGGGGATCTGGAGGGCAGGGACAGTAACCTCTTGTATCTGGGAGCAGTGTGCCCGGCGTACCTCGCCTTCCCAGGAAAGAGGATTGGCCAGGACAAGGGGCACTGCGGGTTTGCGGGGCTGGCAAGCACTGCTGGGAGCTCTGCCTCAGTGCCTACATCCAGCCCTGCTGCGTGGTCTTCACAGGCTGGCTTGCGTTGTGCCATGGTGGGCCACATCAGGGGGCTCTGGGGAGGAGTTGAGGTTAATAGTTGTTAATAATAAAGGTGGTTCTCCAGGACATGAGCCAGCCTAGTGACACTGCAGGAGGTGCTGGACGCGGAGTGGAGTCACAGAGCGGTGGTGCTTCTGGCTCTGCTTCTGGAGGTCTGCTTTCCATCAAGCCCTTCACTTGTGTGCCGCTAGGTGATCAAAACTGTGTATTTAAGTATTATGATCATAGACATTTGTGTTGTGCTGTCTGTACTTTTAACTACATTTTTTTAATGAAGTGGTGTATAAAGTTTCGTTTAAAATTTTTTGAGCAATGGGTTTACGTTTCTCTGCCTGGGCATCTTTTTCACCATCTAATAGTGCTGACTGACAGAAGTTTCCCCTCATATGCTGTTTCCTTCTCTTAATGCTGTTTCCTTCCTGTTACACTTCTGTGCATCTCTTTACTTTTCTCTCTCTTGTGGTTATAGATGGTGATCTTCTCTTTAGATGCCCGATTCTTTTAGTATATGCTTTGTTAACTGCCTGATTTTGTCTTATCAGGATATATATATGCATACTGGCTCACAGGACACAGTTGTTGTAAATAATGCTTTCTCTTTGCTGTTGAGTAGGAAATACAGAAAGTAAGATAATAAAAAGTATATTAGAAAGAGGCAGGCAAACTGCTGCACAGAACAGAATAATGTTTGCATAAAATCTGTGCATATGCCAGACGATCTGCTCAAACAGCGTTTATAGCACTGGATGCTCAGGGAAGGAGTGCTGATGTGCCCTCTTCGCGGCCTTAGAGTTCTGCAGACTGGTGGAGTTTTAGTCGTCGGTGGAGGCTGTTTGAGTTAACATATGTTCTGCAAGGCAACAATCTTTGCAAAAGTGTTAGTGGCAGAAACATACCACAGCACCACTGTCTGACACATAAGGGAGACCTGGCTCATGTCAACAAATCTGTTAACTCCAGCTCTCAGATCCCCTGTCATCAGGAGGAAAGAGCAGTGTGTGCCCAGGTTAAACCATGGCAAGTATACAGGCAGTATATTACTAGTGGAAGGAAATGTCATCACATGTGTGAGCAAGAGAGATGTGTGGAGAAGGATGTGTGACTGTTGTATTCCTTGTAGGGACACACATTGTGGGCAGCTTTGCTCATGACGATGCATCCACAGGACCTCATTCATTGTAAAGCAGCAGTGGCAGAAACCAAGTTTGGCAGAGGGATGGAGCTGTACATCCGCCTCACCAGAGCCATTCTTTCTACAGGTTTCTAT
>NW_009224244.1:7747-16794 GCF_000690835.1 Fulmarus glacialis | reverse complement strand
CTGCTCATTTCATTCCTTATCCATTTCATCATGGTAGCTATGATTTGCTCACTTTGTAAAGTCTGAACATGCAATGATAGGATATTGGAAAAGCTGAGTTAATACTTCATATGTAATTATTTCATACTGAATGAGTGAATACTCCTATTATTCTTCATTGTCCTGCAGTAAGATATCCTTATACATAGTGTTCAGAATATTGGAGTGTATGTGAAGTATTAATCTGAATGTATTGGTATCTTTAAAAGTATAATCAGATCCCAGACACAGAAGTTGTAGCGGCTATAAAATCTCCTCCAATCTTCCACTGCACTGGCATATGATTATTTTGCCATGCTGATTTTCTGATTTTTATGCGTGGAAAGAACACAAAATTATTTTTTTCTGTGTGTCTAATTCTCTCTGTAGAGCTGACTTTACTTCGAAATCATGACTTTGAAAAGTTAGTATGAGTGCACACTGCTGATTCAAAACTAGTTCGTGCAACCGTTTTTTTTTTTCCTCCCCTGCATTGGAGAGAGAGCTACAGAGATATAACAAGAGGTTTACTGGCTGATTTAATATTTCCTGCGTGCTACAACTGATGAGAAAAAAGCCACCCTTTTTTCCAGAAGAGCTGTTACAACTCCCTGTAGGAAGTCCCACAGGCTATAATCCATTGCAGAATTTAACAAAGAACACCCAAGATGAATTTCAATATCAGAAGCAATTTTTACTGTCCCATCACACCATGAAGTTAAGAGTTTTCAGAGTGGTGAATCTAAGGTTTGCTTCCTACTCCCTGATTTGGGGCACCTAAGCTATAGCAGCCTAGCTTCCACATCCTACTGAAGCCAGTAGGAAGCAATGGTGCTTAGCTTCTATTTAAATGCCTAAACAAGTAACTAAGGCCCAAAGTTTCAAATTTGGTTTCCAGAAGACGCCTCAATTAGATACCTACTAGGTAGATTCAGGTACCTATATGCTCAGCTGGCAGCCCAGAGTCAAAACTCTCCAACCAATCGGCTTATTTAGCTGTATAGCCATAAACTTACATACCAGATTTCAGGCTTTACTCTTCTGCCTAAGAACGCGTACTGTAGGGCACAGCTGCGTAAGTGTTTTAGCTTGGATTGGTTGAGTGGCTGAAATGAATCTGTGGATCTTCGCCTGCTAACCTGCTTTGGTTCACATGGCAGAACAGAGCTGGAGCATGCAAACAGGATTTCTTTTGGAAGAAACCAAGCCAGAAGACGTACTCTAAGGGACTGCTTAATGCTTTCCAGCTGCTATTGGGCATTCAGTTCACGGGACCACACTTGAGGTACCTACAGCACAATTATTTGCTGATTAAGAATAAATAGGCAAGTCTTGGCAATAAAAGAAGAGAAATACGTTGGCCTACTTTTCACAAAAGAAGAGATTTTAGTGTAATATACATACCAATTTGTTTTAAACAATTGCATGCTCTTGAATTAACAGGGTTAAAAATCTGCTTTGGCAGCAGCTTGCTGAACTTAATTGTTTCTGAGGCAAGAATGATGAATGGGACTATTTCTAGAAGTGGTTGCCAAAGATCTTTTTTTTTTTTTTGTAGTAGACCAGCACGGCCCAACTGGCAGTGTTGGGACAGTTTTGCCTGGCCCATTGCCCTTTGTGCCCGAGGAGCAGGTGGCCCCCTGGGCCACGCATGGTGATCCTGCCCCACTGCCACGCCACCCCACAGGACAGCTGGGACACCGTGTGGGTCATGTGTCGGCCAAAGCAGGGACTGTCCCCAGCGTGGAACCTGTCCTCTACAGTTGCCACTCATTATGCGGCCAGACCTTCCTCGTAGGTACAGTGGTACGCAATACTTGCAGATGATTTCCAGATGACATAAGGATGAGTAGGACTGTACCTCAAGAGAAAATATTACATCGAGATCTGAATCACTGGATTAAATTGTTACAATGTCACAAAACATTTTTTTAATATAGATAAGTGCAAGGTGATGCGTCTTCTTGCATGGTAGGAGTTGATAGCTACTGAATGGGAGACTATGAAATCTTACACCAGTGCCAATACCTATTGCTGTTGTACAATTTTTCTGTGCTTTAAGTTTGCCTATGTTAAAAGCAAACTCCTTACTCTAGGCAGTTTTTCTGCATGTAAGAGTTAATGCATCACGAAAATGCATGCTGTCATTATAGTCATCATATATATATATGGTTTCATGCTGTTGAAGGCACGTTTATGGAAAGTGAGCAATGAAGTGCAAGCTAGTTGGATGCAGTTAAAAATAGAAGGATGCTAGAGGACTTCAGTTTTTCCAAAGGATCAGTTGTATCCTTCACTGATACAGATGTTCTCTATCTTCCATACTGCCCTGTTCCTGTAGCGCTATGAAGTCCTTCAAATACACCGCTGAGGAAGAAAGCAATAACAAGCACTGCATGTTTTGTACTAAATGGCTGTGTTGTTGGGATGCTAGCCCTCCTGGAGCGCTGCAGAGGAACGATGGATGGACTGCGCACAGCCTGTGCTGACTGGGATGGGAGCCACTCACCCCCACTGGCGCCGGGCTCAGCCTGGCACAGGTCACTGCCTCACCGAGCCGGATTGAATCGCACAAGTTTAAAACCAGGTGCTGGGTTGTGCTTTGGGGCCACGGGTAATAGAAGCACGCTCTCTGCCTATTAAAAGTGATGACAGAAATTGTTTCAGGTCTCTCTAACCACCTGGCTAGCAAGTGTAATTTAAAGCAAAGGTAGACTGCGTGGCTCTCTGGAAAGAAGCGTTTTCCAATTCAGAATCTGGTTTTTTGATTTTAAAAAAATTTTAAAATTGCTGTTTGTTTGCTTTTGTATCTAAAACAGCTTTCAAGTGCATAGCCATTCTGCATGGCCTGTAACACATGTGAAATTATTGTTTAATTGGGAGGGATGTCATGTTTTTATCCCTATGCTAAAGTACCTTTTGAATTTTATAAGGTTTTCTTCCCTTCAAGATATGTGCAATATGTAAAAAAATTTCTAATTTACAGCCAAGTCCTGAGAAACACTAGAGGAGATGGGTGGCTAAATTAAATGAATAGATAAATAATGCTAGCAACGAATCATGCTAGTTGTACTCGTAAAAAAATTCAGACATATTTCCAGAAGAGACACAATGCATTTACCTAAACAGAGTACACGTATCCTCATGGTGTGTATACAAAAGAGCGTCTCACCCTTAAGCATCGCTGCATATATACACAGGAAGGAGATGCAGAATGATTCAAATCTGACACTATATAAATAGCGTTGTATTTTGTCTCTGTGTGCTCTGCTCCATCATTTGTCAGAAGATAAATTACCACTGGAACACTGCTGCAGAATGAAATTCCCTTGCTTGCCACTTTCTGCAAGCTTGCCTTTTTTAATGGAAAAACCAAACCAACAAACAACCTTGATATTGTGCTACGAAGGTCTGGCTGTGTTACACACTTCCCATGGGGCAGGTCACTTAGTGCAAAAACAACAGCCACACTCGGAAAACTATGCAAAGGGTTTCTGAACTCTTGTATCCCCTCTACCCCTACTTCTCCCATGGGGTCTGGGCTGCGTTTTCAAAGAAATAGTTGTCTTGTGCTATGCTTCTCAGTAATTGTATCAAGGGCTCATGACTTGGCATCTGAGGTACAGGAGCTGATGAGGTAGCACCGAATTTATTCAAGCAAGAAGGGACTGAGTTGTGCAAGAGCTTGTCTTGCAAAGCAGCTTAAGGCAACGCAGCGTGGTGCTTTTCAAAGCAATGGTATAATATAGTTTTGACATCCTTATTATTCCATATCTAACCAATAAGAAATACATGCTGCTCTGTACCTGGTTTGCCAGAGTAGCTAAGTGGTGCTTTACCAAGCCTCAGTGTGGAAGCAGCAGAAACTGCCTTCTGAGGAAGCACAACCGGAGAGGTACGGCTGAGTGGAAGGCATCAGGTGTGGAAACGGTGACTGGAGTTTGGCAGCAGGAGGAGGTGGCTTATACCTACGATTGCAGCACTGAACCCCTTATATGGAGCTCCACATTGAATTTTTGAACCAGCTGGCCACAGAACCAGAGCTCTTCAAAATAACTAAGCCCTACAAGATCTGTAAAAATTGGGGACCAGATAGATCAGAGCAACTCAGTGCCCTGACTGATGCCACGCCTGTTGTGTGTGCTCATCACTTATTAAGGACTCCAGAAAATCCTCTTTGGAGAAAGGATTTCTAAATGTTTCAGCTATAGAAACAGCGTCAGGCAACATGCATGATCAGCCGTTAAGATACATATCCAGAGGAAACCAGGCTCCAGAGCTCGTGGACGTTGTAACAGCCCTGCTGCGTCACGTAAGTTACAGGTGATCATCCGCACGGAACTGAAGGCTAATACGATGCTTTGATTACGAGGTAAACATTTGACTGGCCTCGCTGTACCTTCACCTGAATTACTAATAACTTACTGTGGTGTGTCGTTTAAAGCAAATTGCAGTGTTAATTATGATAATAAGCCCATGCAGGCCAGATCCAGGAGGACCCTGCGGAGAAGATGCTGGAACACGCTCTGCTCCAAGAAGTGCTGACGTTACCGCTCAAGCCTTGGCTGGTTAAGGACATTTTGCAAGAACTGGTTCCCCACCTCCCAAACCTGCATTTCTCCCCCCTTAGGCCCACATCCTGTATGGCTGCCTCTGCAGAGCCCTCAGCTGCAGGCTCGGTATCTGTGCAGCTTCCCTGTGCAGGAGGGGGCTGCTCCAGGCTTTCTGGGGGCCTGTCTATAAGGTTTGGTTACCCTCTTTAGGTTTCTGCAGTTCCTCTTTGACAGGGGCTGAAGTAAAAGCAGGACAAGGTAGGAAATACGCCGTCCGAGATGCCCAAGGTGCAGTGGCTGCAGGGGTGTTTCAGCCCCGGGGATCCCAGGGTGGCCAAGCCACCCAGCCCACCCGCTCTCCTGCCCCCAGGGAAGGGGCTTCCTCCCTGCCCCAGCCTCGCAGAGCTCCCCATCACCCAGCTGATTTATCTACGCTGAGCCAACCACTTATCTGCTGAAAGCATAACGCGGTCAGGTTCCCCACCACTGTCTGAAGCTACAGGGAAAATCAGAAGACTAGGGGAAAACTTCAGAAGCTGCAGTTCTTTCCACAAGCTGGAGATAAAATTTCTGTTTCTGGTAAGTGCGGAAGAAAGCAGCCACCTGATTCAGCTTTCGCAGTAATGTTCTAATCTGCCACGGGCATATTGTTTACTGAAACGAAAACTCAATATAGCCCACAATTGAGGTTACCAAATACACTTATATAAAGCTTTTCAGAGCAACAGCACATCAGCTGGTAGGGGCTGCTACTAGAAACTAAGGTTTCTTTGTTTCTTAGCAGCAGATGATTTCCTCTCCTAGGGCAATTATGTAGCCTAATTGCCTGTAATAATCATCCCTGCTAAAAGTGTGCTAATGCCAGCCCTTCTCCTTTTTGCAGAGAGTGTCTCCTTACCAACTTTTTGCTTCCAAGTACCAGGGACCGGCTCCACACATTTAGAAAGCACAAGTAATGTTGAAGAACATAGGATTTTATTATCTGAAGCCCTTCATTGATGCTGTCATTGGTGCCTAAGCTGTTATTAAAAAAATCATTAAAAAAAAAAGAGAAAAAAGATAATGTTATTTCTGAAATGTGTCCTCTTCCTAAAAGATTTCATTGTCCTTCCAGTTGTTTGGGGTGTATTTTTATTTTTTAACAGTTCTTTGTATTTATTCTTTTTCTAAGATACCAGTTAGATGTACCAATGCTAGACTCTGCTGTGCTGCATGACAACAATTTTTAAAAGTAAATTGGAAAAATCACAAAAAAGTCATAGGATATACTGTACATTGGCAGGATTAAGTAATATAACACACCTTTGTCACTACTGACTTTTGTGGTTTCATTTAGGTATTATCAGTGCTTTCTTCTTAGCAGATAATGTTGTAGCAATATATTATCATTCAAAAATATGTTTTACGTTATTCACATATGTGAACAGTGAGCAACGTAGCTTGGTTTTTGGACAAAGTTCAGCAAAATACATAACCATACAGGTTCAGAACAAATGTCCATCCAGCCTAATATCCTTTTTCTATCAGTAGCCACGAGCAGATGTCTAGAGAAGAGTACCAGAAAAGGGCAAGCACATAGGGATCCTTCCTCTATCTGATACTCTTAAGAAACTTGCAGTCCTGGGACTTTCTGTGCCTAGCACTGTGGCACCAGTATACATTTTCAACATACACTGCTTAGAGGCCAAATGCTTAAAATTCAGGTACTGACAGTAGCTAATGGCAAGTGTCAAAAGCATAACAAAAAGGTCCCTGAAGCAGGACCGTACCCCCAGAAATACAGAAAAAGAGAGTTCCCAGAAGTTTAGAGGTGAATGGTATAAAGATGTCCGAGAAGGGGGTTGTTCAGCTCCCTGCAGTCTGCTTCCATAGATCCTCTCCTCATTAGAAAAGTGGAAGGGGAAGCTACATAATCTGTTTGCTTTTAAAAGCAGAGATACCGTTGCAAGGGTCCGACGGTCACGCCTATCAGTATGCCTTTTCTATGAGGGGAGCGCAAGCCTTCGCTGTTATTTTGTCTGGAAGGAAGGCCTTTTATTCTGATTAAGTCATATTTTAGAACTCAGGGAGGGGCTATGCCGCTTACTATGGAAAAATGATTGCAGTCCAGTGTATGCATTTAATAATCGTACTTTTAATTATTTAATTATTTAGTGTCTGTTATTGCCACTGAAGTCAAAAAAGACAAACGTAACAGCCTCATTACTGCCAAAGATGAGTACTAAGGTTTGGTGGTATCTGATTAATGCAGGAACACTTTGTTGTAACTTAAAATACAGGAAAAGAGACAAATTAACTTTATTTGGAGGAACATCTTCCATGAAAGTAGAAATCATAACCAGCAACTCTTCACAGACACTGGCAGTGAAGTTCTATGTGTGGGTCAGAAAAAGGTTATTTACAGAATCATAGAGTCATTTAGGTTGGAAAAGACCCTTAAGATCATCGAGTCCAACTGTTATCCTAACACCACCAAGTCCACCACTAAACCTTATGGTATGATTGGGCAGGGAGAGCTCCCTGTGAAAAGGTGTATACCGTAACCAGGATGTGGGCGTGTTTGGAGAAAAGGCATAAATTCCTTGTAATTTGAAAATTGAACAAAAATAAGAGATGTTGGTTCTTGAGGGGGCAAAATTTCCTTCCCTTCCTGTGAAAGTGCTCCCCCGTGCTCTCCCTTATGTCCAACACAGTGATATGCCAGTCCAGGTGCTTTCCAGTGTCATCTAATTTCATCGGCTGGGGGCTTGTTCTAACTTATACTGGTTGAAGAGCCCCAGGGATGCAGGCTTTACACCACCTAAAAGTCACTTTGGCAAGGTGACCAACAGGCTGGCTCTCAGCCTACTTTGCCTAGTGAACTGTCTCCATACGGCTGTACCCAGACAAGCATTAGGACCTCTGACAATGACAGGACGGAGGTCAGGGGAGACGTTAAAGGCAAAGGTTGCAACTTGCTTCCTGAATTCTGAACTGAACCTGTGGACCTGAGCAAAGATGCGGGAAGGCAGCCATTGTCTGAAACCAAAATTAAGGGTTACCTGCAGCAAAGTGCCATCTCTATTAGTTTCCGAGAAACTAATCTTTCATCTTTAGACGTTTGGCTAAGACAGTATTATTTTATACAGCCCAGGTGCTGGTAAGTAAGCAGGGAGCCCTGAGTATTCAGGAGTCCCAAGCTGAGGGGCCATCAGCCGACAAAATTACTTCAAATAAAGCTGAGTAAACCTGAAGGGTTTTTCCTCCCACCCAAATCATACAACAGAGGTAAGGTTATTTTGGGCCCTATCACTTTACAGATACATGAACACTAGTCATATTAGTCATCGCTATGTGGCTTGAAGAGAGATGTGGACGAAACTGCATAAGAGTTAACTCTAGGTTGGCCCTTTCTGTGAGTCTTTTGTTGTCACAAATTCTCCCAAACAGAAACAGTCTTCCCCTTTCTCCAGGGAGATTTCATTGCTTGACCATTATTTTTCAGGCATAAGCATAACAGGTCTAGACACTGAAACCACTGACTTTTGCACCCCCTGAGAGGAGCGGAAAACCCAGCACAGATTAGAAGAACCTTCCCTCTGCATCTGGTGCTGCTCATTATCAGCAGCATGCGGTGATGCTGGAGAAATATTAAATTTTGCAGAAGCTGAAGGAATCATGGGGCTTCTGTTTATGGATGTATTTATACGGCAGGATATTGTTACAGAGTGAAAACTCAGAAAGAAAGAGCAGCCACTGAAAGCAGTTTTGCAAACTGCCACCCTTGTGTAATTCACAGAGAGTGTGCTGCTGCTGAAAAAGGAGCGATGCAGTGCTTAAATTTAATAGGAAGCTGTAAACATTGGGCCAAACTACCTTGGTGGTAGCTCTGTCCAATTCAGTGGGATGCAATGAAAGCTAACTTTGGCATCTTGCGACTGTCTCCCGTGGAAGGCTGCACGGATGCTTCGGAGTCCTGAGATATTTATCCCATCCTTGACTTCCCCTGCTATTTGTATGATAATGAGAACTGCGACCTCCAGACTGCTTTATAAGCATGATGCCAGTGCAGTCCATGTCACTGAAGGATCTGAAACACCGGTACCTGTGCTTAGCTGGATACACTTTTGCAAGGTGTGGGCATGGTGTAGCCAAGATGTGTCCCTGTTTATTGGGTAGGATAAAAAATGTCACAGTATGTTACCTTATGGTTTAGTTGTCTTCAGATTTACTTAGCTTCTTCTCCTCCCGGAAACTGTTTCTGTGTTTACTTTTGCTACCTACTTTTAAATAGAGACAACACCTAGGTCTTAATGTTGAAGTATTAGATTCTCTTAGGGAAGAATTGTGTGCAGCTCACTTCAAAAAACAAAGCAGAACGTTCATTGGCACCTGCTGGTTTTTCTACACAATGTGTGAAAGAGGAAATAGGGAAGTGGGTTTCTCATTCTACAGCTGGACCTGTACACACCATTTTGTAGGAAAAGGAATACCGCT
>NW_009224244.1:5689-7716 GCF_000690835.1 Fulmarus glacialis | reverse complement strand
CTCTTCCAAGACATACGGTCTGCCCTTTCTACCTTAGTGAGGATTGCACTGTGCGCTCTTACAGTTTTTCGAGCATGCGCGGGGGACTGAAACTCAGCATGGCACCAGTGCTGGGTACTCTGCCTTCCTGCAGAGTTACCTCAGCCGCTGCCCTCTCTCTCCTCACCGAGGATGATTAGCCAACAAGTCTATCTGTCTTGTAAGCGTGTGGGTTGTTGCCCCAACTATGCACACTCACCCACACACGCAGTCACGCAGGCTGAAAAAGGCAAAGGCATGTTTCGCTGGCATGGCAGTAATGCTGCCAAAATTAAAAATGAAACAGGGAAGAGACATAGAACTGAGACGTAGCCATCATGTATGTGATTGCAGTTCACAATTTTCTTCAAAGAGCTTGCAAGCTCTTTAATAGATGTGACCCCTGCAAGATAAAACAAGCACTGAGTTTGGGAAGCTATTTGTCTATAAACTTAGAGGCTGTTTACCCTTCACAAAGGAAAAGTCTCGTGCAGACCTGCCCCCTGTGCTGCATGCAGCGCGCGGTCCGAGGGCTGAGGAGGAGCGCAGGCTGCGATGGATGCCGAGGGCGGCCAGCGGAGCCTGACAGCCGGGGTGAGCCACTCGGCTGCGAGGCGATGCTCCTTTGTTTAGATCTCTTTAAATTGGGGCATGCTGGAAAGGCTCGCAGTGTTGATTATTATTATTTGTCTCCTACCCAGAATCTGGCCCTTGTGTTACTTATTAGCTGTGCACAGAGGGATATTTAACCGACACAGAAAGGACTTTGTTCTCCAAAGGTTTTACAGGACCTGGCAAGGGGGCGACGTCCTGGCAAGTCTTAGTAAAATGTAAATAAATTTAATTCCACCATTGTCTTTTCCTAAGGACAGTTCTCTACTTTTTTTCCTATGAAAGACTGGATATGATATCTTTCTCTAGTGCCTTGGAAGAGAACTATAGTGAATGACACTTGTATCCAGCTTGCCCAAAGAGTGTGGATGCCGAGAAGAGAGCTTCTGCACCCAGGTTTGGCTTTCTGAGCATTCCCGACAAATCCCTGGGTCACCACAACCTTTTCTGCAGAAATGGAGTTCTCTGGGCCAAAAACACTGGCCATACTCTCTTTAGGCTAAGCTGAAGCCAAAGGCAAGGTGACCTTTCTTACAAAACTGGCTACTTAGTGAATGTTGCCTGCAAGTCAAGGTCTGGAGCTCATTTTAATTTTTTCATCTCTGGCTAAACTGGAGACAGCATTTCACAGCAAAAGCATGCTTACAGAGCCTGATACTCTTCAGTAACTACACTCTGTGAAAAAGAATTAAAACTTTTGCCTTAAACAAGAGAGTGGTGGGTCTGCAGTTATTTTAAGGATGGGCCTGATTCAATATTTCATCTTAAGGAAGGAGAAATGAGGAAAATAACTTCTTTGTGTTTTGTCTTTTGACATGTTGAGGTGCATGACATTATTAAATGAGTTTGTGGGGGGAAAAAAAGCTATTCAGTGTAGTTAGAAATTCATTTTGTTTATGGGCTCACTTCATCTTAGAAAGAAAACCAAATTTAGATCCAGAATGCCTGTCCCTAATATTGCAGGCCTACAGTATCTATAGTATTTCTTTAGAATTTCAATGTAAAAATAAATTGAAATCATGAGGGCACAGCTAAAGAGAAACTAATTGCTAAAAGATGAGAGATGATAAAACTAACTGTGCAACACTGAAAGAAATCAGCCAACAGAAAACCACTTCTACTCTTGGGATGCTGTGCCTCGAAGGAAAGAAAAGCGGTGAACTGAACAATTAATTTGCATTTTACTAAGGAAAACTTTTAAAGGAAGATTTTAATTCTGTGTGTAGCAAAAATCCTCAGAGTATGAAGTCAATTTATAAAACTGACAACAAATATTTTCTAGGAATTGTTTACTAGTAAAAAATGCATAAATAATAAAAACCACTAACAATGAAAGTTGAAAGCATTGTAAACTTACTAGAAATGGGTCCAAAAATGTTCGGTTGGGACAAGCCCCC
>NW_009224244.1:0-5679 GCF_000690835.1 Fulmarus glacialis | reverse complement strand
AGACTTCATAAAGTATTTCTTGTAAGTGAGAAAAAGTAACTTTGTTATGCAAAAATTCCCCTCTCCTTTGCCTTTGAAGGAGGGGCTGGACCACAATTACTATGTATTGAAGTGACATACAAAGCCAATGGGATAAGTGTAGCTGGTCTGGTTTCCACCATCCAAGGATTTGGCCATTTGCCCCAGTCTTGGCAACGCTCAGGCTCTGGGATGGGAGCATCCTGACCGAGTCTGAGGATGGACTGTTGAGGACGGGTCTTTACCTAGGAGGGCAGCGCTGACACTCAGGGTCCCCTCAGCAAGCTGGAGCTAACGGGAACCCCTTGGTGGCAATAAACGTAAAATCTGTCATGCAGAATAACCCCATGTAACAGTATGAGCTGGGGGCTGTCCAGCCAAAGCAGCGCCTGTGCAGAAAAGGTGTCAAGGGTCCTGGTGGCCGGCAGGTTGAGTGGGCCAGCCAGCAAGCAAAACGTGCCCTGGGCTGCGTCGAGGGATGCAATTTTTTTTCTCTCTCCTCAGTGCTGGTGAGGCTGCAGCTGGAGTCCCACGCCTGGCGCATGAAAGATACCGATAACTTGGAGCGAGTCCAGGCGTTGAGGGGGCTGGAGCGCTTGATCTATTGCTGTCGTCAACTCCCTAATGGGTGGCTGTGGTAAAGATGGGAGCCAAGCTCTGCTGGGCCTTGCACAGCAAGAGGATGAGAGGCAAACTGCTGCAAATTTCAGCAAGGGAAATTGGAACAAGATATAAAGAAAAACCGTTTTTCCCTGAGGGGGTCAAACACTGGGACAGACTGGGCATCCCCGTCCCTGGAGATACTCAAAGCTTGACAGAAAATGGTCCTGGTTTCACTCTGGAGTTAGTTAGCCCTGTTTTGAGCAGGCGGGTGGACTGGATGGCTTCCAGCCATCTTTTCCGACCTAAGTTATCCTGTGATTCGTTCCTATTCTGCGGACGCTCTCAGGCTGTGCTTATTTCTGGGCCTTGATCTTCAAGGGAGACTAAGCTGCCTGATCGCCACTTAGATCGGGCGAAGGAGGGAAGTGTCATTAGATCACATCCTCCTTTACCGATCTCCTGGCGCTGCCACGAGTTCATTCTCCCTTTCACACCTTAGTTCCCAGCTGGTTCCTAAGGACAGATTTAAGGCCAGAGAAACACAAATCATCCCTCAGTGTTCGTAAGTATGTTAGGGTGAGCCTCCTGATAGAAGTAGCTGGCCAAGCATTCGAAAAAGAATTTCAGTGCGTCCCCGTGAAGGATACGCTTCTCCTGGCACGGGCCGCTCTCGCCCGCGGGGTGACTGGGGAGCGGTGCTGGTGAGGAGCTGCAGTGCCTGGTCCGCAGATGTGCGGAGAGCGCTCCACAGCAGCTCGTGCGCAGGATTGCGTGTGCAAAAGCCGTTAAAAGCTGTTTGTGCCCTCAGCATTCCCGCCTGATTAAAGACATCTTGGCCTCACGTGAAACTCATATTCACTCGACTGTTTTGGTCAGGGCTTTCTCCTCCCTGCCTTGCCATTGTCCCCTGATGCCGGCTCCTGCCAATGCTTGTCTGGCTCCAGGACCCACTTTACTTGGCAGAGCCCCTGCGAATGCAGCCACAGAGCTTTGGCAATGGCCCGACTCCACCTTTCTTTCTCTTTCCCCTCTTGCACAATGCAGAAAGGCATGCCTTACTCCTAAATGCTTCTAAATTCTCATGGATGCTGTCAGTCCCAG
This sequence comes from Fulmarus glacialis, assembly GCF_000690835.1. Lineage (NCBI taxonomy): Eukaryota > Metazoa > Chordata > Aves > Procellariiformes > Procellariidae > Fulmarus > Fulmarus glacialis. The sequence goes on along the minus strand of NW_009224244.1, from coordinate 3,957 downwards.
ACAGTGCAGTGATGTTCATGTTACATGCTATAGACTGGGTGTTCCCAAGATGCGCTCAAAAAGCTGCTCCGAATATTGCCTTCCGTGGGAAAACACACTTTGCCTTCTTGAACCACACTGGTCCATTACAGAAGTTTTTCTTTGGCTCATTACAACACTAGACTCAATTGTCCTGATTTGCAATTATTTATAGATAATTGGTGACAAATGAGCTCAGATTATTCACTTTTTCAGCAGCAAGACATACCCAGCTGTGATAGAACTGGCCAAATCACAAAAAGCGATTTGTAAATTTTTTTGTGAATAAACTCACAGACCTATTATTTGTGACATAGTTCACAAAAATATCTGCAGTTCTCAAATGTTAGCCAGGCGGATACGTGTCTTGCAGTGCCCTCCCTGAGTCCACGATTCCTTGGTCAGGTGCCGCGTTATTCTCTATGGCTGCGTTCCTCTTCTTTAAAAATTAGCAACCGCGTAACCACGGAACAAAGACAGCCCACGTGTCTGAGGTGACTATTTGCTGTAGTAAATAGTTGATGTAAATAATCCGTGACCCAATGAAAGGCTAAGGCTTGGTCACATGAACCCTTTTCCAAATACTTCTGAATTACCAAGATGTTGCAAGAAGGTAAGTCCAATTCATGAACAGGGCAAACTGCCAAACTTACAACAGGCTTTACTAACAGTAAAATGCAATCTGCCCACCTCGGTGAAGAACATATCTGTAGGGGAGAACAAAACCAGAGCAAAATCATAGATTTAATGTTTTTCCTCTCTGACAGGTTATTGCATTTTGCTCAGTGCCGCTGCATGTCTATGGATTTATCTGCTGTTTGGTTTATAGTAAGCTATAGGAGTTCAGGCTCTATCCTCGTATGATTCCTCACTGCTGTATTTCCAAATATGCCCCCATTTCCTTGTTACCAAAAAGTCTTTCTGGTTTCTAGAGTAGCACGTCATGCTGGAAACTCTGCAGCTTTGATTTCCAGTTCTGCAGCACTGTTCAGAGTCTTTTTTCTCTCCCTGCTCATAATCCTAAGAGCGAGAATGGCACATACAGAAGTATGACGTGACAGCGCTTGCATGCTGGCAGGCACGCGAGAAAATCCCTGCTGGCAGGAGCGTCAGAAAACAGATTTCTCTGCAGTTCTGGCCTATGCTCTCTGTGTTCTACTTTATACAGCTTGAGCCTATGCAGGAATATGAGTAAGATTGCAATGCTGAGGCTGTGAGGCTTATAAGAAAACAAAGGATTGTGTCTTAAAAGTGAGATTTACTCTCTTCAGGTTGTCAGTAGAAGTCTATTTGCGATTTGCATTCTGCTTAAACTCTTCAAAAAACCTGTTTAATTGTCGTTAAGTGGTGCACAGACATAAAGCTGATCCTCTGCAAGTTGTAAGCATGCAGAAGCGGGGGCCAAAGGAAGGATTTCTGGCGTAACATTGAACTGGCTTTTCTGTCTCGCTCTTGTGTCAGCGCTGACCCATCTTTGGGTTAGCGGTGAAAAAGTGTGGGATGTGGAAAGCGATACTCTGGAGGAGGCTCCCTCCTTTTTCCTGCTTCCTGCTGGGATTTTCTGTGGGACAAGTAGGAGCACGTTTCCACATGCAGGCTGACTTCTCTGAGCGCGCGGGCTGCTGGGGAGTGCAGACCTGCTCCATCGCCCCGGGGGAGTTTCCCCAAAGCTAGCTCTGCTGAGACCCCTCTCATGTGGGATGTGGAAAGCGATACTCTGGAGGAGGCTCCCTCCTTTTTCCTGCTTCCTGCTGGGATTTTCTGTGGGACAAGTAGGAGCACGTTTCCACATGCAGGCTGACTTCTCTGAGCGCGCGGGCTGCTGGGGAGTGCAGACCTGCTCCATCGCCCCGGGGGAGTTTCCCCAAAGCTAGCTCTGCTGAGACCCCTCTCATGCAGTAGCAGCAGCAGCAGCAGCAGCAGCAGCGCACAGCCTCTTGCACAGGCAGGCATGCACCTCGGCAGCAGACACCGCAGTGAGTCCGGGGCAGTTCCTTTATTTTCAGGAATAAAAGGTCTGGATCCAGGCAGTCACAGGAACAGAACAATGCGTAAACAAGGTCTGCAATTATTTAGCTGACTCCCATCCCCAAAGCTGAGCATAAATACGTATTAGAGCAAAGCCGGACTGGTAGCTTGGTTATTTTTTCCATCCCTTGGCCAGGGAGTCGGTGGCGGCTCCGTTTGGACCACGCGTCCTCAGCATTCCCGCAATCAGTCATTGGGCTGGCGTCTTGGAACAAGTGGTAAGCTGAAGCAAGCTTTATGGAGAGCTGCCAGTTTCTCCTCCTTGATGTTGTTATTTCAGCGCTGGCTGCTTTTCCTAAGGAACTTTCCCTTCAGATGGGTGACTGAGACCTGATGGCTGAATGTCTCAACAGTAAGGCACATATATAGGTTCTCACTCACCGGTGTCCAGAGGGCGTTTGAGCCAGAGATGCATAATAAATATTTTCCAACCATTTTCTGCTTGTATTAGAAGTGTCAGGACACAAACTTTCCTCTTCTCCTTGTCAAATTTGCTTTCGTGAAGGTAACTGTATCTCCTATCAGTTTTATCTTGCTTTGTGATTTCCTTGGCCTTGGTTCTCAACACCACCTCCCATAGCTTATATTTCAAAAACTTACATTTCAAAAAGCATCCGCCAGAACCCAGAGTGGAACCTGATATTTCCAGGAGAGATACACTTGCTGCCTAGATTTCACTAAGATCATCTTACTTTGCAGACAGAAAGTAAAATTTTTTTTTTTTTTAAAAAGTCCCAAATCCTCCCCCCCTCCCTGTAACAGGTATTCAGGGGGATGTGTCCCTGTGCATGCACTGCAGCCAGACTCGTGGCTGTGAAACATTGCTCAAAAGGACTCTGGTGCAAACAGTTTTTGGACGCAGCCTGCAGCAGCTGGCAGTGCTGGGGATGGGCGACGAGCTGGCCCGGGGACCCGGGCACGCAGGTGTGCCCGCTGGCCCAAAGGTGGTGGGCGGCATGGAGCCAAGGTGGGGTCAGCCACATGGGGCCACTGTCAGCCCCATCGAGAGGGCTGGGTGCCCCACACCACGGTGCCTCCCACCAAGTCCTGCCCAGAGTCCCTGGCCAGTGCCAGCCACCCTAGGACTCAGGCTTGGCCAGACTGGCGTTGCACACTCCTTAAAGAGCTCCAAGTCTACTTGCTTCTAATAATATCTTTACAGCAGGTTTTGGAAAGCGGCTGTAAAGGGTTTGTGTCAAGTGAGGACACAAAACAAGGCGAGCAAGGGCCCAAAGCGACGGGAATAGAGCCCTATTTGCAGAAGGTCCCAGCTCCCTGTGCGGCAGCCAGGGTTGGGGCAGCCCCCGCGTGCCTCCCGCTCAACCCCTGAGCCACTGCTGGGCAGCCTGAAGCTGTCAGGGCAGCGCAGCTGCGTGCGAGGGGCTGCCAGGCAAGCTTCAGAGCCATTTGTGTATTTTCTCTTTTCCTCCTTCAGCTCCTCATGCTGCCCTGGTCCTCCTGGTAGCTTAGAAAGCCTCTCAGCACCCCGCATGAATGCTCAGTACTGCCCTTTGCAGCACATGCGAGGGCAGGGCTTCTGCTTTCTGCAAAGGATGGCATGGTGCTACTAAAGTTGCTTGAGGATGAGGCCAACTGGATGTCCACCAAGGACTTCACCCTATTTCTCCTCTTTAGAGTCTGTCTGCAGTGGGAGTAAGCTCTATTGTAAGTGTGCCTTCTGCTAAATTCAAGATCTTACACGTATCCCAAGCATTACCGAGTACCTTTACTTGCAACCCACAGAACATCTGACCTCTTTACAGCTCTTTGTAATTCCAACGGAGGGGCTGGGGCACGCTGCTGGAGAAGGGGGTGAAGGCAGTTCTTTCTACCCGCCAGCCCGGCGGCACCACGCTCCTGCCAGGGCCAGCACAGCAGCTGCTCACCTGGCTGCCCGCGGGGAGGGCGCAG
>NW_009224243.1:781-1056 GCF_000690835.1 Fulmarus glacialis | reverse complement strand
GCCGCCTGTCCCAATACCTGCTGGCCCACTACCAGAAGGGCACCCGGCCCGTGCGGGACTGGCGAACGACCACCGATGTGGCTATCGACCTCATGGTCTACGCCATCCTCAGCGTGGTGAGTCCTCTGTTCCCACCCCGCATGGGGTGGGGGCAGCTGCCTTCAGCGCGGGCAGCTTCTGCACGTCCGCAGCGAGGGGAAGAACGGTACCCGGCGCGCAGCATCCTCCTGGCACGCTCTGCCCATCCTCCAGAATGCCGGTACCCCCAGTGCCGA
>NW_009224243.1:0-321 GCF_000690835.1 Fulmarus glacialis | reverse complement strand
GCTTCACACCGTTGGGTGGTGCGATAGCTGGAGGACCAGCCCTTCCTCCCTCCCGTGGATGGAGGTGAAGATCGGTTCCCACGGCAGGGTGCTAGCGTGGGTTTGGGTCCCGGCGGGGTGGAAGGGACCTTGCCCTCCAAGCCCCTCTCCCTTGCCCCCCAGCACTGGACGGACGAGTTTCTCAGGTGGGACCCGGCGCGCTTCGACAACCTGACGCAGATCTCCCTCCCCGCGGAGAGCATCTGGGTGCCCGACATCCTCATCAACGAGTTGTGAGTGAGGCGAAGCCCCCGGGGCCGTGGCAGGCAGCCCGGGGCTCGG
>NW_009224242.1:0-2238 GCF_000690835.1 Fulmarus glacialis | reverse complement strand
GCGGCGGGCACCGGGGGCTCAGGGGAGACCGAGAACTGAGGGCGCTAGGAAATGCCCGGTGCGGTGTCCTCCGCTGCGCAGGGGCAGGAAGGATAAACCGTGAGGGAGCGGAGATGTTAGAATGATAGAATCATAGAATCATTTAAGTTGGAAAAGACCCTTAAGAACACCGTATCCAACCGAAAACCTGACACGGCCAAGTCCACCACTAAACCATGTCCCTAAGCGCCACGTCTACATGTCCCTTAAATACCTCCAGGGATGGTGACTCAACCATTGCCTGGGCAGCCTGTTCCAGTGCTTGATAACTCTTTCGGGGGTACTGTACAGTTGATACTATAACAGCGGAGGGAAGTTGCAGAAAGTTCCGATTACTGTCTCATCTCTTGGGAAAGAGATTCCTGCCAGGCTCGGCACAGACTGCCCTGCAGCAGCCGCCGCCGGTGCATGGGGCAGCGGTGGTCTCTTTAGCATCACATTTCGTGCTCGTTTTTTCTAGGTGTTTTTGGTTGAAAACACATGAGCTAAGTCTATCGTTTCTTCGGGGCTCCGCAGCGAGCCCTGGCGAGTTGTCCTGTGCTGGTGGTCCCCTCTTACACTCTGTTAATTGGTAACTTGGAGATGGAGAGAGTCCTTATTAGCAATGTCCCCCTCCCATCCCCCCGCATCCCTCCACTCCCGCTGAAGCCAACCCCATGAGGCGATTGCCAGGAGGAACTGTTTGTCAAAGGCTAATAAACAAATTCCTCGCGAACACCTGAATGAACGAGAGCCAGGAACAACCCAATTAAGAAACGGAGCTACTGGTTGTTTTTTGTGGCGGTGGAAACAATCCGGGCTCGAAAAGGGTCTATTCAGCGGGCGCTCCGAGAGGTCTGTTTGCAGCCCGCTATTGTTGTCAAAAGCCAAATAAAAGTTCGGCTGGGGGGAAAGGTGATTAAAAACAACATTCGCCGCTGCCTCCTGAATGCACTGGGAGGCTCGGTTCAAAGGAATCGATCTGTACCCAAGCGATGCTGCCCGCGTTTAACCCACGCACTTAAGATTTTTGTTCTTAAATGTTGCTATTTTTAACGATGTCATCAAAAGTATTCCTTGCTTGCCCGTATACGTGAGCAGCAGGGACAACTGTAGTCTCTAGGGCAGCATCGAAATCCATGCGGCGAGGTACTGGGGATGTCACAGAAAGGAGTTGGAGCTAGTTTGTCGGAACTAATGATTTGTTCTCCCTCTCGCTGGGCTGGAAGGTCGGTCCAGCCATGTCAGCCCCGCAGCGAGGCGGGCAGCCTCGCAGGCAATCTCGAGCTGTTTTTTTTTGACGTGACACTCTTAGATGGGGAATAAAAAAAATCTCCTAATGACCTTGGGCTGCAGAACCAGCCTGAAATGATCCATTTAGCAGCCACGTTACCATGCTGGAAACTTCTGGGGGAGGACGTTGATTCGAGCCTAAAACAGGGATCAAACAGAAAAGCACGTGAACTTTTATCTTAAGCATCGCTAAAAGCCTGGGCATTTTCAGAGGATCATCCTAGCGAGGGTCAGCAGGGTCCAAACAAAAGGGGCGCTCAGCTCCCTTGTCTGGGCAGGTTTCGAGGACAAGCCCTCGCTGATCTCGGTCGGGAGTTAGGCTGAGGACCAGGGAGGATGTTTTAATAATAGGATTAAACGGGGCCGGTTTGGTGCATAGCGTTATTCTTTAAAAGCCAGCGATCCTCCCTGACACGGTTCCAAGATTCCCCCAAGCTCTGCTGGAGCTGCAATTAACATATATTAATGGCTGTTGCTTATTAAGCGCTGACTGCCTAAGAAGCAGACGGTCCTTTTCAAAGGTGCCTTTTCAGCCGTGGGGTTTCTCTCGCGTTCAAGTTGGATTGTGCTGTAAACTCCTGATTTCGCCTCACACTCCTTTGTCACCAAAATGAAGAAAAAAAAAAAAAAGTGTGCTTCTCTGCCTTTGACAACTGTATTTACACGATCCCAAGTGTTCCCCGACCTCCACCTTACACACGGCTCCCGGCCGCCGCCGCAAGTGAATTTAAGAAAATGGCTCCAGGCGTGATGCTCCCCTCCCCGCCCCGTTTATTGCGCTGGCTGGGTCCTCTCCTGCCTTCTGCCCCTTCCCTACTTTACAGCAGCTCCGCAGGCTCCGTCCCCTTTCCTGGGACACGGGACAGGCAGGACCGAGGAGCAGGCGGAGGCTTGAATTCGCTTGTGGCTGCCAAAGGGGTGGTGGGA
>NW_009224241.1:1625-1885 GCF_000690835.1 Fulmarus glacialis | reverse complement strand
CGGCATGCAACACAACGTGTTTCGCACAGTGGTGCACGCACAGGGGGTCTGGGGCGTGCAGCACAATGCAGGCACAGGGGTCTGGTGTGCGCAACGCTGTTTTCCACAGTGGTGCATGCACAGGGGGTCTGGGATGTGCAGTGCAGTGTGTTTTGCATGGGGGGCTGCTGCGCACAATGCAGTTTTTGCACAGTGGTGCAAGCGGAGGGAGGGCTGGGGTGCGCACAGTGAGTTTTGCCCCGTGGGGCCCCCACAAGCGG
>NW_009224241.1:602-835 GCF_000690835.1 Fulmarus glacialis | reverse complement strand
CACCAGCATGAGCCATATGCCTGTGGGATGCGGCATCCCCCAAAAGCCTCTTGCTCCAACTGCAGGGCTCCAGAGCATCTCCAGTGCAGGCAGGTTGGGATATGGGGAGACCAGATCCTCCCTCCAAGAAACAGGGCACCAAGTCCCACCCGCGTCCCCACCCCGGGTCCTGCTGACGTGTCCTCGCTGCTGTGACACCCGAGGCAACCCCTGCCCCGGCCAGCCACCCCCAA
>NW_009224241.1:0-295 GCF_000690835.1 Fulmarus glacialis | reverse complement strand
CCCGGTCCGGCCCGCCCCCACCAGCAAGTGCCCCAGGAGCTGCGGGGCGGGGGGAGCAGGAGGATCAGCACTGTGCGTGTGTCCCCCCCTCAATGTCCCACGGACCCCCCCGCACTCACCTCGGTGTCCTGGGGACCCACACGGCTGATCCGGGGGATGGGGCGCTTGGGGATCACCAGGAAGTGGACAGGGGCTTGGGGGGCCACGTCACGGAAGACCAGGCACTGCAGGGGGGAGCAGGGTGAGCCCCGCACCCATGGGTGCTGCCCCCCCAACCCCGGTGGGGACACGCGCC
>NW_009224240.1:2633-2921 GCF_000690835.1 Fulmarus glacialis | reverse complement strand
CTGACAGCTGCTGGAGGGGCCAATAAAGACACCTGGCTCCGTGCTGCCTGCGTCTCTGTAATGGGCAGGGAGCCAGTGGCCCCGTTCAGGCCGTGCTGGGATTCACCAGAGCCCTAGGAGGGGGTCACCCTCTTCCCAGCCATCTCCCGTAGGAGGGAGCAGACAGGGGACTAGGAAAAGCTGTGCTGGAGGGATCCCTGGGCTGCATCAAGGCGATTCAAACCTTGAGGCAAAGCGGTTTTGCAGATCCTGTGTCTTAACCTCACCCCAGAGGCTGCTCCCCTGCCT
>NW_009224240.1:1945-2544 GCF_000690835.1 Fulmarus glacialis | reverse complement strand
TCCCGACACTGTCACGGCATGAGGACGCTGCGGCCGGGGAAGGGCACACAAAGCCCCCTTTATTGGGAAAGTCCTGCCTGTCGGGAGTCCCCACGCTGCCCCCTTTGCACAGTTCCAGGGCTCGCGGCCCTCCTGGGATGGCCGGGAACAGCCTGGGAGCCAGGTGAGGAAAGAGCGGGCAGAAGGGGCAGTCCCAGAGGCCAGTTCCCATCGTCCGGCTGGCCACGCTCTCACTGGGCCTTCTTGGAGATGGCTGCGGGCCTCCTGCTCGGCTGGGGGGTGTGCGGCGCCGGCGGGGGGGCTGTGCCATACCAGAGCTGGAGCAGGACAAGTCCGTGGCAGATGTGGAGAGAGAGGGAGCTGCAGACCGTGGAGGGGTAGGTGTTCCAGCAGAGCTCGATCACGCCCAGCAGCAGCACCCTGCAGGGGAGAGAGCTGGGGGTCAGCATGGGGGGGACATGCCAACCCCCCTTGCTCCCCCAGCAGACGGGTGCTCCCCCTCCCCAGCAGCACGCACTTGGGCATGTGGGCAAGCTTGGCAGTAGGGGTGCACCAGAGTAAGTAGGGCAGCGTGTGGAAATACCAGACGTAGAACTGGT
>NW_009224240.1:1146-1413 GCF_000690835.1 Fulmarus glacialis | reverse complement strand
CCCCTGGGAGCCACGATGCTTGGGAAGCATGCTCCCCGAAACAGAACAGTAACCTCCCCCTACTCCTGCCTGCAACCCCAGAATTGCAGCGTTGTGGGGGCAGGGGGGTCACGGACCCGTATCCTGCACCATGGGCGCTGATGGGGATCGGCTGACGGGAACCAGCACCCATGGGGAATCCCGGGTCTCACCTGTGCCACCGGTGCAGTACAAAGAGCCCCAGGCCAGCCAGGTGAGCCAGGAGCAGCGCGGCATGGAAAGCCCGAT
>NW_009224240.1:676-1098 GCF_000690835.1 Fulmarus glacialis | reverse complement strand
TCACTGTCCATTTGAACTGGAACTGGCGGCCCAGGTCGAAGGAGCGGGTCAGGTACCCCACGGGATTCACCAGCAGGAAGGGCAGCCCCAGAATCACCTGCCGGAGACACACCAGCACCCTCGCAGCAGCCGTAAGCCAGGTCTCCGTCACCCTTGCCACAACCCGAGAACTCCAGCGCCACGTGGGGTGACAAGGATAGTCAGCCAAAGATGGGAACACCGTGAATTAGATTATTTATCAACCTCCAGCTTGCTCTGTGGGGCCAACTCAGATCTGGTGCCACTGTATATCCCAGAGAGGATCCCAGAGTATATCCCAGGGGTCTCCAGCCCCCAGGACAGCCAGGCAGCATGCTGCGATGCAGGCAGGGCAGCCCACTACCCCCCGCCCATGGGGCCGCCAGCCTGCCCCTGTAGCCGAT
>NW_009224240.1:0-485 GCF_000690835.1 Fulmarus glacialis | reverse complement strand
CCCTGTAGCCGATGCGAGCAGGGACCCACCTGGAGCAGGGCACAGATGCAGAGCTTGGGGATACAGCCCAGCAGACCAAACCGTTGGAGGAGGAGGAAGAGAAGTCCAGGTGCGAAGAGCAGGATGTTCATCTTCACGGACACAGCCAGGCTGAGCGGGAAGCTGCGTTACCGCTGGGCCGAGTGCAGCCTCCTCCCTGGGGCTGAGCTCGCTCATGCACGCAGCACGCCATGGAGAGCAGCCCCTGCCCCGCCCCCAGACCCTCACCTGAAGAGGAGGCAGCCCCAGGACCAGCGCTCCTCCCGGAAGAGGTTGATGGCGAGGAAGAGGATGGCCATGGCGATGGGGTCATTAAAGAGCCGCAGGACAAAGATGGAATGGATGCGGTAGGAGGCGCAGCACATGAAGAAGAAAACATATGGGGGGACCTTGCAGGGGACAAAGACACAGGACGGTGGGCAGGAGCCTGTCCTGGGCACCCCGCC
>NW_009224239.1:8066-8494 GCF_000690835.1 Fulmarus glacialis | reverse complement strand
CCTGCTGCAAGCAGAGGGGTGCCCCAGCCCTGTGCAGCGCTGACCCCCACCCTTCCCACTGGGACTGCTGGGGCCACCGAGGAGGATCTCAACCCTTTATGCCAGAGCAGAGGCCCTGCAGCTCCTACAGGTCGGGGACCCCCCTGAGCACCCCGCACGGGGCTCACCGGGATGCATGGCCAAAGCCATCGGTGTGGCACGGCTCCAAGGAGAGCAGGCACTCCCCTCTGCAACGCTTACTGCGGCCACCCCCGTACCCCCACCTTATTTCAGGAGCTTAACCCCGGTGACGGCTCCCACAGGTCCCCCCGTGCCCCCTCCCAAGGTGGGAGCGCTGGAACCCGGCACCGCTTTCATAGAAATCACCAAAAACCAGGATTGAAAGGATCAGCCCATCCATTCCCCTGCCCAAGGCAGGAGTTGCCTTA
>NW_009224239.1:7721-8030 GCF_000690835.1 Fulmarus glacialis | reverse complement strand
GCGGAGAGCACAATAAATGTAACACGTTCATTAAATTCATACATGTTTCACTGCTCACTTAAGCCCGGGAACATTTTGAAGAGTCAAAATAATGCAAACAACTGTCACTTTATTGTCATTTCCAGCTGTACTGCAAAAGGCACACAACAAACTTCATTGGTACAAAATAATTCGTTGCGGGGGTTTTGTATAGTTTTCCTTGTGTTTTTCTTTTGCAACACAGTCACTGGCTCTCCCATCGCCCTGATGGGAAGATCCTTTCACAGAAAGGACTATTTCGTTCATGCAGACAGATAGCTCATTATTGCG
>NW_009224239.1:7058-7383 GCF_000690835.1 Fulmarus glacialis | reverse complement strand
GGGGCACCCGGAGCTCGCCGGCGGATGGGGTGCCAGCAGGACCCCCCAGCTGGGTGCTGTGGCCTCAATGCCTCACAGGGGCTGGCACAGGGAAAAAAAAAGAGGCTGGGGATGAATTTAGGGGATTTTCCTGCCCGTTCCAGCACAGCAGACCCACGTTGCTGGTGCACACACCAATCCCCCCCAGCACGCTGTAAACCCAGCTGTGGATGGGGGTCTGGAGTGGGGCTGCTGCTAGCAAACCCCAGCATCCCAGCCTGGGCTGTGGTACCCTCAAGAGAGGTTTTTGGGGTGTTTGCTGGGGTCCCCCCAAAACCAGAGTGGC
>NW_009224239.1:5718-6843 GCF_000690835.1 Fulmarus glacialis | reverse complement strand
GCCGGTGCCACGGTCCCGCGGCGCAGAGCCACGGCAGCGCCCGATGCTCTCCCCTACCAGCTCCCCTATCGCAGTAACACCGGGGTTTTTTGCACTGTGCCAATAGCTACCCTCCTTTTCTTTTGGTACCAGTTCTCCCTTCTCGGCTCTCTCCCCCAACATTTCTTACAAAAATAAGATTGTGCTTATTTATAAAATAATAATTTTTTTTTTTTTAAGAAAAATTTTCCAGTTAAAAAAAGGTGGTATATCAAAATATGGCAAAACTTTGGCTGTCAATTGCTAAACTCTAATTAAAAATATCGACTAAAAAGGCATTGTGCTGTCAATATTAGCTGCTGTAATGCTTTACCCTCTGGTACCGATGGTAAATATTACACCCGGGCAGGTTAGCTTCCCTCGGACACACTCAGAAGCCGCCCTTGGGTTTTTCTAGCACATCACCATCATCCTTTAGCAGAACTATTCAAACTGTAAGAGACTTAAAGATGCATGAAAAGCCTTGGTAAAATACAACGGAGACTGCACCGGGAAGAGCCACGCTCACAAGGCGGTTGCATACATATTCTTCTTGAGAGGAAAGTCTGTCTTCTCACCTTAGTGCTTAGAAAAAAATATGATTGTTTATATGGTTCATTAAAGAAGAGAGGCAGATCCTTTGTATAAAAGGTATTTTAGAGCAGAAGTAAAATGCAAATGGGTCTATAAGATCCAGACATATATAAACATACATACCTCGATATATTTATATATGTAATCTCTATATATTCAAAGTTTGGGATGCATTATTGCAATATCCTTACAGATTACCTATTCTCTTCCATTCTCCTTTGCTTTTGGTTTTCTTGGGTGGGTTTTTTTTTTTCCCCCCAAAAAAAAAAAAAAAAAAAAGAAAAAAAGAAGAAAAAAAACCAAGCTGACCTCCAGCACGTGTTTTCGGAAGAACTGGGTTGATGCTCTGCCCCAGCAGCCGCTGACCGTGCCTTCCTCCACGGTACCTCACCCGTGCCCGGAGATCCCCGGCTGGTTATTGCTTAATTCTCCCTCCCCATACTGGCCTTTAGGGTATTTACATTTCTTTGGCTTGAACACAACAGTCTGGCATTTTCTCTCCGGCGTGGGTTG
>NW_009224239.1:5199-5598 GCF_000690835.1 Fulmarus glacialis | reverse complement strand
CACGAGGCAATGAGAAAACACGGCTTGGCTTCTGCTAGCTCAAACGAGTTGGGCTTCTCCCAGTCGAAATAAGACAACTTGTGTTTTGCACAAACTTATCCGGAGGAGAAAGGATGCTGGGAGACCACCGGTGGGACTCCGCCATGCCGGGGGGTCTCCATCCCACCCGCCATCGGGGCGATCCTTCGAGTGCAACGGTTTCCACGGCCTCGGTTTGCGGGGAGCGGGGCGGGGGGAAGGCGGCGTTGACGGCCCCCCGATGCAGGGCAGGGAGCCCCAGCCTCCCCCCACCCCGCCACCGAGGGTGGGCAGCCAGTCCTGCCCCCCCGCGGCGCTCAGACGACGAACTCGGGGACTTCGTCGTGGGCGAGATCCAAGGAGAAATATTTGCTGGTTCTT
>NW_009224239.1:4624-4825 GCF_000690835.1 Fulmarus glacialis | reverse complement strand
TCGGGGACTTCGTCGTGGGTGAGATCCAAGGAGAAATATTTGCTGGTTCTTTTGACGGGGAAGGTCTCCTGGATGTTGATGCACTGCTGGGCCAAGCAGCCGTTGCAGTAGAGCCCTTCCTCCTCCAGCCCATGGGCGCAGCCGAAGGTGTAGCTCTGGGCCGTATCCTGGCAGAGGTTGGCCAGCTGCAAGAAGTCCTTC
>NW_009224239.1:3210-4529 GCF_000690835.1 Fulmarus glacialis | reverse complement strand
GGGGAGCCAAGGTGGGGGGGGGAAACCCCAAACCCCAAGCTCCAAGCTTTCACCCTGGTATCTCCAAATAACCCGACGTACCTGGGGTAAGGAGTCGGTGCTCTGCCCCCGCAGCTTCACCACCGTCTCCGAGGAGCTGGAGGTGGAGGAGCTGATCTCTTTCACGATTAGCCCTGCATAGGGAAGAGAGGAAGAGGAAGGGTGCAAAGGTTGTTTCGAGGCTTCTCGGCTCTCCTGGGATCCGTGCCCGCTTGCCCTTGCTTTGGGGCAAAGGCACCCTCGGCTCAACGGGGCCCCGATGGCTTCGCTTGCAAACAGCTTTACCTACAAAGCATCCCAAATTTGTACCAAAACAGCATCCAAAGCCATCCCCCCAGGGAGCCTGGCACCCCAGAGACCTCCCAGTAGCACCCAGCACGGAGCTGGAAATACTGGGCGACTCTCTGGGTGCAGGCACAGCTCCGGAGAAGCCAGGCTCACACGTGTGATAACAGCACCCGTGCTCACGGGAACAAGCGAGGGGTTGGCATTTAAACGAGAGGGGGGGCCAGTAATTGAGAACATCGCCGAAACGATGTCCATTGTTGGCCGGCAGCTCCTGCCATCGTCCCCTGGTATCTCCAAATAACCCGGTGTGCCTGGGCACACGCCCCCGTGCCACGGGGCAGCTGCACGGAGCATCAGCCCTGCTCCGAGTAAAACCTGCACCTTTCCTGGGCAACCCCTTCTTTTTATAGCTTCACCAAATTTACCCCATCTCTCCTTCAACCCACTGGGCGAACAGCTTTTCCTGGCATCCCAAACGGACACCTCGGAATAATTTCACTCTGCCGAACACCAAAGGTATGACTGGCGTTGGGGAATTGGAAATAAAAGCGGTCGCCGCCTTACCTGAGTGCCCGTTGAACTTGCGCGACAGCAGCATGTCCTCCGTGATGTAGACGCACATGTCGGGGCTCACCTCCATCTCACCAGCCTGCTCCAGCTCCCGGGGGTCATCCACCAGCATCTCGATTTCTACAGGCAGGGAGGAGGTGGGACGAGTCATTGACGTGCACCTTCAGAGCACTCTCCAACCCAACTACCCGGTGAGACCCAAGGCGAAAAGCCCATGCTCAGGGCAGCTGGTGTCTCACCATCATCCTGGGCGCCCGCCCCCCCCCCCGCTCCCCCCCCCGGAGGTGTGGGAGCTGCCGTGGCTGGTCATGGAGCTGCAGGTCTTCAGCTTGCGGTGGGTGCCGGCGCCCGAGAAGCTGTCCTCGGGCCCCATCTCCCTGGGTTTGGGGTCGGTCTCGATACCCGAGGTGTGGGAGCTGCTG
>NW_009224239.1:1724-3012 GCF_000690835.1 Fulmarus glacialis | reverse complement strand
GTCGGCACACGGCAGTCTGCACCCCAACCCTCCCCGGGGTGCCCTGACCCCCCTGGGAAGGGCACGGCCCCCCACCCCCGGCACCCAGGGGCACTGTCACCCAAGCCCAGCGGGGTGGCACACCAGGAGCCAGCCCCGTCCTGGTGGCATTTGGGGATGGTGAGGTGGGGCGGAGAGTCTCAAACCTGCTGTGCTCTGTGCTGTGCCATCCCTCCAAAGGAGGATGAGGAGGAACAGGAGGAAGAGAAAGGAGGAAGAAGAGGAGGAGGAGGAGGAGGAAAAAGAGGGGGAGAAGAAGAGGAGGAGGAGGAGAAGGAAGGAGAAGGAGGAGGAAGAGGAGGAAGAAGAAGAGGAGGAGGAGGAGGAGGAAGAAGAGGAGGAAGAAGAGGAGGAAGAAGAGGAGGAGGAGGAAAAAAAAAGAGGAGGAAGATGATGACAATAAGGAGGAACAAGATGAGGAGGGAGAGGAGGAAGAAGAGGAGGAGGAGGAAGAAAATGAGGAGGAAGAAGAGGAGGAGGAAGATGAGGAGGAGGAGGGGAAAGAGAAAGATGAGGAGGGGAAAGAGGAAGACGAGGACGAAGATCTTAAGTTTGCACAAGGGCTTTCTGAACTTGGAGATGGGACACAGGACACTGGGAAGCACTGCATTGAGGCACTGGGAGGAACTGGGCCACCAGGGACCTCAGCGGGGCTTGTGCCCATCCCTAAGCAGCCGGGGGGGGTCTGTGGGCACCCACTCCAGCCAGGAGAGGGTTTGCTCCTCGGGCAGAGCCAGGGTGCACCGACGCACGGTCGAGGGGGGACGTGGGGGAAGCCCCCCCCAACACGCTCCCAACGCAAGGACCAGGCGCTCGTGCAGACAGAAAAGCCGGGTGGGAGCCCGGCACCGGTGGGATTTGCGCCCCGGCGGGGGGCGGGGGGCACCTACCCTCGTTCTCCTCCAGCTTGCGGACCTGGCGCAGGACGGGCTGCAGGTTCATGTAGAGCCGGTGGCTGCTGCTGAGCAGCTGCAGGAGGTGGCGGGAGCGCAGCGGGCAGCCCGTGTAGTAGATGAGTTTCCTGGCCGAGGGCAGCCCGTCCGGCAGGATCTCAAACTTCTTGCCCTGCGTGGGAAAGGGGGAACATCAGCTCCGGAGAGAAAAATACTCTAATACACCTATTAATCCCCCCCCAGCTTGCAATCACCCCGCTTGAGGTCTGTGCCACACCATCCCGTGCCCAAATCAGAGCCCAGGAGCGACGCGGGCAGAGATGCGCTGCCTGGGGCTGGCGGCACGCACCACGCAG
>NW_009224239.1:0-1567 GCF_000690835.1 Fulmarus glacialis | reverse complement strand
CGCCTCCCGGGAAGATCTGGATGCCCCGCGTGGTCAGCCCCAGCGTCAGGGAGGCCTCCACCTCCCTTTTGTCCTAAGGAGGAAAAAATTAGATGGTTTTAGATACACAATTTGCAGCAAGAAGTGGATAAATCTGCCCCCCCCTCAGCCCAGGTATCCTCCTCTAATCACCCCAACTCCTGCGCAGCAACAACAGCCGCAGGCAGTAGGTGCCACATCAGTCATAGAATCATTTAGGTGGGAGAAGACCCTTAGATCATCGAGTCCGACCATTTAATTAACGATGCACACATACCACCCGGTCACGTCCTCTAACACCCTCCCCAGTCTCACCTCCCAGGCGCCTGCCACCCCCTTACCGCTCAGAAACACCCCACTTATGGGGTCTGGAAAAGCAGTTTAACCTCAGAAAACTTGGAAGGACCTTCAGAAACAGAGCTGGGGCACTTTTACGCTTGAGCCCAACCTGCTCCTGCACTGGCACAGAGCAGGTGACAGAGGGCAGCCCACCCTGCCTGCAGCAGCATGGGTGGCACCGGCCACGCACATGGCCACTGTCTCTCATGCACATCTCCCTGGGGGGCTGGAAACAAGGTTGGTTTTTTTTTTTTTACAGCCCTTTTTAACAATGTACCCCCCTTGCCGTGCTCGATGCTCTCTGTACTTGCCATTCCCTGTCCTCTCCCGAAGGCAAACTTCTCTTGAACTTAAGGATGCTACAAAATGGTTTGCAAAGCACCAGCTCCCAGCAAACAAATTGCTTTGTTCCCCAGGAGAAAAACCCAGCATATATTTCTTAGCGAGCGGATACCAAAAAATAAGATCCCAGAAACCCCACGGCTGCCTCCTTGCACCCCGGCAAACCTCTCGCCTCTCCATAACTTGTAGAAAATGGGAGGACTATAAAAAACTGCATCTCCCTGCCTCTGGGAGCAAAGCACTGCCCTCGAGACCGCTCTCCTCCAGCCGGCGAGTGCCAATTCAAACGCAGCTCTTCCCAAAATACCTTAGAAATTGTTCGGCAGTTGCTCCTTTCAATAAATATAATACATGAATACAAAGCCCAGGCCGGGTTCGCAGCCGGGGCTCACTCACCTTGTACAACCTGTAGTAGTGCACAGCCACGTCGTCCAGCCGGACGGCCTCCTTGATGTATTTGAGATGGGCTTCCGAGGCCGTCAAGGCAAACTGATCTTTGTGCATGTTTGGGACGTGCTTCAGGATGTAGTCCTTGCCCCTCTTCGCAACCACCCCCCCCTGTTGGGAGGAGAAGAGAAACTGGTCCAGGGGAGCCGCTCCGTGCTCGGGGCTGGCTGCCAGCCCCGGCGCTCCCGGGCAGCGGCGATTTCCAGGGAAAAGGGAAATGGGAGCAATACGCTCCGTTATAGAGACGTGCAAGCAAAATTAAAATAGATACAGCAGCCAACAACTTCTCACCAGCAGGATTTCCCACTGGGAAGCGCACGTTTGCTCCGCGTCCCCGGCCCATGGAGCTCACACCACCGGTGACACCCGTGCCGGGGCAGGGAGAGCCACGCGCGGGGTCCCTGCACGGCGGGGGGCGCGG
>NW_009224238.1:4446-4651 GCF_000690835.1 Fulmarus glacialis | reverse complement strand
ACACAGGGCAGGCATAGGGAAGGATGCTGCAGCGAGCGCTGCAAACCCCTGGGCAGGCAGGAGGACTCCATTCGTCTCTGGTCCCACGGGCAGGACGGGCATCCCTGACCCCCCGGCAGCGGGGAAAGCTCTGCCGTGCTCGGGACGAAGCGCACGGCTGTGGAGGGGCCGGGGAGCGGGACCCCAGCCTCAGAGCACGCCGCCA
>NW_009224238.1:1411-4225 GCF_000690835.1 Fulmarus glacialis | reverse complement strand
CCCCGAAAGCCGCCACCAGCAGCACAATGAGGCGGAAGATCTTCCTCTTCCTCAGGCGGTCGAACTCGGCTTGGCTCTGCGTGGGGTGGCCGGGCACCACGCGGTTCCTCAGCTTCACCGAGATGCAGATGTAGGAGAGGGAGACGGCAGAGAGGGGCAGGATGTAGGTGACGATCAGGGTGCCGTAGGCGTAGGCCAGGGGCTGCGTCTCCTTCTCCACCTCGCAGATGGCGAAGCCCTCCTGCCGAAACTCCACGTGGTACGTGTGGGCGATGGCGGGGGCCACCAGCCCGCAGGAGAGCAGCCAGATGCCTCCCACCACGGAGATGCAGCTGGTGACCGAGATGCGCTTCTTCAGGGGGTGCACGGTGGCGTAGTACCTGCGGGGAGAGAAACGGGGGAGCCCGAGCCCGACACAATTCCCCCGGCAGCCCGGGAAACCCACGGCCACCCTGGCCACCCCCGCGGCACTTCCCGGAGAAGGGCTGGCGCGAGAGGCTGCGGGAGGCAGAGCCCCACCGGCGGCGGGAGCTGCTGGGAAAGGGCTGGCTGGGGACAGGACGACCGTGTCCCCTTGCCCTGCCATGGGGCCCATGGAAGCACCAGGTCGCTTCTGCTTTTTTGGGAAGCGGGGCGCCCGATGGGGCCGGGCACGGAGCACGCCTCCCGCAGCCTGCCTCTGAACCTGCCTCTGAACCTGCCTCTGAACCTGCCTCGAGCACTGCAGGCAGCACTGAGTGAGTAACAATAAAAGGCGGCAATTCCTCTTTTACTTCCTCCTCCCCCGAGCATCTTCCACTCCTCTCCGCGCTGCCCCATCTTATGACCAAGGGCTTGCCCTAAGTGAGCTCCCAGCGAGGTATCTTCAGTGACCGTCATTTGATGTTATGCAGCTCCTTCGCATATTAAATGCTCTGCCGCCTGCGGCAGCCCGCGCTGGCTGGCTGCTGCTTGGTGTTGCAGCGTTTGCTATTGCAACGATCCGTATTGCAACGTCTGATATTGCAATGTTTGGTAGTGCAACGCGCAGCCCCGCTGCCCGTGCAGAGGAAAGCACCGACAGCCCTTCGGCGCGTGCTTTGCTCGAGGGCTCGTGCTGAAGTCCGAGACCAGCAGAGCCCCGGCGCGGCCGTGTGCTCCCCCCCATCGGAGCTGGAAGATTTGGCCTGAAATCGTCCGTTTGGGATAAATCCCGATGACGCTTTATGAACACGCTGAGGACAGTATAACTTGGTGGCTGCCTCTTTAGCAGGAGAAACATCAGCAAATCGTTTTCACCCAAAAAGAAAGGGCTTTGTTGAAGAGCAAAGGAACAACACCAGCACTCCTGGGGACGTCTCAAGCCCCCGGCGAGGGGGGCACGGCTCTGCCAGCAGTCCAGGCTTTCTCAGCTATTCCGCTCAAATCTTCCCTTTTTTTTTTGCCCCGCTCTCCCTCGGGGGCAGAGGCAAACCAGCACGAGAGGCACGAGGGGCACTCCCAGTGCTGCCATAGGCGCTGCCGGCATCGCACCCATCCCCGCAGGGTTTGCAGCATCTTTTACGAGAGGAGATCTCTATGGAAACACGGTTTTTACAAACCACCCACCGTCAGCCCCTGCCCGCCTGCACTCGGGGAGGCACAAGAGCTCTCCACTGGGGGCCAGAGCACAGCGTGATTCGCGTGCAAATTTATCCAGCAAAGTATGAAGAACCGGGTGCAAACTCCAACAACCTTCGTGCGAGAGCCGCGCCTGCCCGGAGCACAGACCTGGCCACAGGTGGTCTGGATTTCGGTGGAGATGGCTTCATACAGGCAAGCATGAAACTGCACACCATCCCGATGCAAAAGAGCAGCCAGCCAAACACCCCCACTACGCTTCCTCCACCCGAGGCCGAGGCCTGATGCTGAAGAAAAGGCTGCAGAGAGACTGCAAAGATTCCCTGGATTTTTCCTTTTCCAATTTTGAGTGTTCGGCACGTAACACCCTGAGCCGAGCGAGCAGCAGCCTTGGGGGGACTGGGGGGATACCCCCCGCCCCACCAGCGCTTACCTGTCAACCGCGATGGCCGTGAGCGTGAAGACGGAGACGTAGACCGTCATGGGCTGCATCAGGAAGACGAAGTAGCACAAAAACTTCCCAAAAACCCAGCCCTGGGGGTTGAAAGCGTAGGCCAGGGTGAAGGGCACGCACGTGGCGCACATCAGCATGTCGGAGAAAGCCAGGTTCCCGATGAAGAAGTTGGTGACGTTGTGCATCTTCTTGGTCTTGCAGATGACGTAGAGGAGCAGGTAGTTGCCGAAGATGCCGACAAGGACAACCAGGGCGTAGCAGGGGATGATGAGGGGTTTGAAGGACTGGATGAGCTGCACCCCGGTGAACTGCGTGCTGGCGTTGGAGCGGTTCTGCAGGGCGAGCTCGTAGACGGTGGCGTTGGTCACGTCCCTGTCCCCATCGGGCTCCATGGCTGCGGCTGAGACCTGAGAAACCCCTCGTTTCAGCCAGCCTCAGCACCCCAAAATCCGTCGGTGGCAGGTTTCAGGTGTCCGTGGGGCACATCCTGCTCCTCGTCACAGCTTCGCCGTGGCTGTCGTCCCCCGCAGCTGCGCAGGACCCTGCCCCGCGCCCAGCGAGGCTCCTCGGAACGGCGGCTTCGTCCTGCAGGTTCCTGGGGAGGGAAATGGAAAATCAGGCTCAGAAAAGGGGTGATGCCGGCGAGCAGCCCTGCGTCGGGAGGGAGAGACAGCCCCG
This sequence comes from Fulmarus glacialis, assembly GCF_000690835.1. Lineage (NCBI taxonomy): Eukaryota > Metazoa > Chordata > Aves > Procellariiformes > Procellariidae > Fulmarus > Fulmarus glacialis. The sequence continues at coordinate 1,494 of NW_009224238.1, read as the reverse complement.
GGCTCAGCAGCAGTTACGGCTCGGGGGGGAAGAGGAGAAGGAGAAAAGCAGCGGGGCTGACCATGGGCTCAGGGGAAGCACTT
>NW_009224238.1:716-1264 GCF_000690835.1 Fulmarus glacialis | reverse complement strand
CTGGAAATGACAGAGGACATTAATGGATAAACGAATAAAGATGCTCTGCTACTTTTGCACTGCCTCAAAGCCCCGTGTGCCTGCACCCTGCTCATCCATCCCCCTAACGAGATTAACCAGGCTCTCCTCAAACGCCACGCCTGGCAGCAGCCTGGGCTCCCAATTCAGGGGGCTCAGCCGAGGTATTTTCATAGACCCCGGCACGGTCCTGCCGAAAGCAACCTTTTCATGTAATCAGCTGCGAAGGGAACGGGACGGGGGGAGCAAAGAGGAAATTCAGGGGCAAAAATTAGATCGGTCCTGGCAGACAGGTCCCTGCCTGCCCGGGCTGCCTCCCGCGGGCAGCTGGGTCCTGCCAGGAGCCCCTCACCCTGCCGGCCTCGGGGCAGCGCAGGCAGCACCTTTCCCATCCCCGGCACACAGTGCTCGCTGCTGGGCCCCCGGGACCCCCTGCCCAGTGCAGCCCTCTCTCCCGGGCTGCTCCCGCATCCCCTGCCTCCCTCCTGCCCACTGAATCATCTCACCACCCGCTGCAATCCAACTTTAAT
>NW_009224238.1:434-646 GCF_000690835.1 Fulmarus glacialis | reverse complement strand
CCAGCCGTTATTTCACCCTTAAGCCTTCACATACCTGATCCAGTAAGACCAAAACCCACCCGGCAGATTTTGGAAGTCCCCAGGGGAACCCAATGAAGAGCTGCACCCAGCCGCAGTTTTGTAACGCACCTCAGCAGCCCCCCAAAAGCTCCACAGTCCGAATTTGCATTAACTGGGTTTTTAGATCAACTTCCATGCACCCTGCCTGCTTC
>NW_009224238.1:0-289 GCF_000690835.1 Fulmarus glacialis | reverse complement strand
CCCCCCACAGCCAGCCCCGCGCCGCTCTTTGTTCTGCTCGGGGAGGGATTTTGCCAGCCGACCATCAGCAGGTAAAAATCCCCCTGTAAATAAATTACCGTGTGCAGAAGCCTCCTCCTGAGATACGTCCTCAGCCCCGCTCGCATCCCCAAACTAAGGGCCACCTTTCCAAAGGAAGCACCTGCAGCAAAGAATTAAGTTGTGCCACCCAGCAGCGTTTAAAGGCAGCCGCCTTCCCGCGGGCTGGGCAGGCTCGGGGGCTGCCCTGGGGGTGCAGAGGGGAGCGGAC
>NW_009224237.1:0-292 GCF_000690835.1 Fulmarus glacialis | reverse complement strand
AAAAGTAACACTCCGGCACCTGGGAGGCTAAGTGAGGCTTCGCAGACACCAGCAGCCAAGTGTCCTTCAAACTCGCTGGTTTTTTTTCTACTCCAGATCACAGCCAATTCCCTCCCTCCCCCTGACGAAGAGCTGTCCTCGCCTCCTTGCTCTGCTCCCCTCCCAAGTGACACTCCGCGATGCTTCTTAGGAGGGTGGGATTATTTATTTACGGAGCAAAGGGTCCAGAAGTCGCTTCTGCGTGCAGAGGCGCAGCTCCCCTTCTTTAAGGGGAAGCAAATCTCCGTCGGAT
>NW_009224236.1:7909-8209 GCF_000690835.1 Fulmarus glacialis | reverse complement strand
CAGGTGCAGGATCTTGCACTTGGCCTTGTGATCCAGCGATCCAGGTCCTGTCTCTGCCATGGCAGACAAGCACTGGGGCTTTTCCTTCTCCACCAGGCCCTCCCAGCACAGAACCCCCCTGAAAGGGGGACGTGCTGCCCTGTGCTTGCCCCTACGTGGTGGCTGTCCCACGCCATGGAGGGACCCACTGAGGACACGCCTCCGGGCACAAGATGGGAGCCGGCACAGGGCTGAGGGGCCGTCCGCGGGCTCAGCACCGCGTCGGGTGAGGCTGGCGGGGCTGCCCCCTTTTTGCCGCGC
>NW_009224236.1:6350-7807 GCF_000690835.1 Fulmarus glacialis | reverse complement strand
GAAGGCCTTCCGCAGCCCCCCAGCAAGCCTGCCGCCGCTGCGCGGCCCCCAGCCCCATGGCCCCCCACCTCTCTCCAAGTAAGTTTTGCAGCGAGGGGAGCCCGTTGCCAGCCCGGTGTCCCATGGGGCGATGAGCGAGTGGGGCTGGGAGAGGGGAGAGGGAGGCGTGCGAGACACAGGAAGCTGCTTTAGCCATACTCCCTTGTGTGAATGAAGCCCCGCGCCACTCTGTGCCTCAGTTTCCCCATGTCTGTGGCTGTGCCAGGGCTCTTTTGGGGGGTGCCGGGATGAATGTGCCAGAAGGGAAAAAGAGAGAGATTTTCATTGCAGGAGACTCCCATGCCCGCAGCCAGCAACACCTGGGATGGGCTAAGAGGGATCCCTTGCTAAGAGGGATAAATGTGAGATTTCTGCCTGGATCTCCTGCTCCCCGATAGCAAGGGGCACCCGGCAGCGTCCTGTGCCCGCCCCAGATCGGTCTCAGCCACAAGAGGCAGCAAATCTGGCTCATCCTGGCTTTAGCTGTGGTTCCTAGATGCGGCCTGGCCGGCTCTCCCCAGGTATCAGGGCTTGGCTGATGCCAGCACGGTACGGAGCCGCGGGTGCAGCCAGTTGCATTCGCCAGGCAGCGTCCAGCTCTCCCGAGTCACGAGGCTCGTGCCCAGCTAGAAACCCCGGGATGTTTGGCCAGATGGGGAAAAAATTCCCGTTTTGCAGCCAGACCCGCACACCCTGGGCTCACCAGGCGCCCAGGTCTGGGCAATGGTGCCCACACACACGGTACCACATGCCCTGATCCCGCTGCCATGGGCTGGGTGCGCTGGCAGGGCATGACAGCATGGGGATGCTGGGCTCTGCTTTGTCCTAAGAGTGGAAGGGCAGGCAGGTGATGGGGATTCCAGGGGTGGCGGCTGGGGGCGCCTGCCAATTCGCCCCCCACGTTGTAATCGGGGCTGTGTGCATGACCCCAAACCTCTCATTTCTGCTGTTTTTTTGTCTGTCTCCTTTCTTCTGGCTCAGGGTGAAGCGGGAGGGACGGGAACCTAGTCCCCTCTTGACACCTCAAAATGCAGGAGAGTTTCTTGCCAGTCCCCAGTGGCATCCCCAGCGGTACTGAGCCGGCCACTCTCATGGCTGCCGCTGAGCCCATCCTGCCCCCTGAGGAGGTGGCTTTGCTGGAGCTGGGGAAAGTGGCCCTGGCCACCCCCCTGGACAAGGTGCCACCAGCCCCAGATGAACACCTGGGGGACACTGATGCCACCCTGCCGTGGGACCGGTGCCAGCACAGCACCCGGGGCCAGCCGGAGACCGCGGAGGCGAAGAGGCGCTCAAGTCCTGAAGGGGGCCGCGAAGACCCCGAGGAGGCTGCTCTCGCCGGCCCCCCAGCTGAGGCCGAAGACGAGGAAGCCCCCCGGCTGCCCGTGATGGCGGGCCATGCCTTCTTGCCCATCGACCCA
>NW_009224236.1:0-5894 GCF_000690835.1 Fulmarus glacialis | reverse complement strand
GAGCGGGGGCTGTGGGGAGCGGGGAGCAGAGCCGGGGCTGAGCTCTTTGCAGCTCCATTGCTCCCACCAGGAGCAGCAGACTGAATTTTCCTACCCTCTTCCCGCCCCGTCGCATCTCTCTCTGATCCTCCCCTAGCCCTCGGGCCCCAATGCAGTTTCACTGGGTGCCTGCTCAGCCCCTCTCTCTGCCCCCCAGGGATGATCGTCAGCGGCATCTCCCGCCTTTGCTCCTCTGCACTGGAGCCCTTCGGGGAGCTGCAGCGGGAGGTGGAGATCCACCGCACCTACGTCTCCCAGTCCATCCATCTCTTCATCCTCTACTTCTTCAACATGGCTGTGCTGGCCACCTACCTCCCGCAGGAGGTCCTCAAGCTCATCCCCCTGCTCACGGGGCTTTTTGCCATCTCCCGGTAAGTGGCTCCTTTACCCTACCTGGGCTGCGGCACTGCCCAGGGTGCAAACGGGGTCTGTCGGTGCTGGCAAACACCATGCCTTGGTGCAAACTCCCGCTCCGGCCGTGCCTCACCTGGCCAGGAAAGCCAACACAGGGGAAGGGCTGCTCCATCCCTCATCCCACTTCCCACAGCAGCCGTGCCTGGTAAACCCTCGCTGGGGTCAGAACCCCTGAGCGAAGCTGGGTGTCGGCCCCAAGGCATCGCCCTTGCTGAGCCCGCACCTCTCTGCCACCATGCCTTGGTGCAAACTCCCGCTCCGGCCGTGCCTCACCTGGCCAGGAAAGCCAACACAGGGGAAGGGCTGCTCCATCCCTCATCCCACTTCCCACAGCAGCCGTGCCTGGTAAACCCTCGCTGGGGTCAGAACCCCTGAGCGAAGCTGGGTGTCGGCCCCAAGGCATCGCCCTTGCTGAGCCCGCACCTCTCTGCCCTCTCCAGGTTGATTTACTGGCTGGGGTACGCCATATCGGGCGCTCCTTCCGTGCCTTCGGCTTCAGCATGACCTTCTTGCCCCTCCTGGCCATGCTACTCTGGAACCTTTACAACATGTTCGTCCTGGAGCCTGAAAATCTCCTTGCTGTGGCAACGCCAAAGACCGAGGACCGCTCCAAGGACAGTGGAGCCAAACTCCGGTACTGGGGGTGAGGGAGGCCCCGGGCAGATGGGGTGACTGGACCCCATGGTGCAGAGGGGTTGAGCCCTCCCCACTGCCCTGCCTTTTGAGCCCTGAAGATGGAAGGGTGCAGGAAGATCTGGTTTTGCTGGGTGCCTGGGGTTGACAGAGCTAAGCTGTAAAACCCTCTGCACTGGGAGTTCCCTGCAGGAGGGCAAACAGGGCCCAGAGCAAGACCCAGTGAGCCCTGTTCCATGAGGATGGGTTGGGGTGGGATTTACCTAACCTCCTGCTGGAGCTGGCTTTGCCCAATAAAGCCCTTCACCAAATAGCTCTGTGGCTGTTTTGGGGAGGGTGGGTTAAATTCCCCTGGGAAATCACTGCTGCCAGTACTCGTAGCTTCGTCGATGGGATGGCATCATGCAGCCCCAAAATGATGTTTCTAAGAGGGGAAAAAATGATGCTTCCCCAAACTGTCCATCTCCCAGTGCTGCAAATCACCCCAGCCCTGCATCCTGCACCTGGCTCCCTGCCCTGCGGGGTGGCCAGTCCCACCCAGCCTGTCCTTCCTCCTCCTCCTCTTCCTCCTGGCGGAGGTTCAGCACCTGGTTCACAAACCAGTTGGCCGGGTAGGAGGGAGGGAGCCCTGCTGTAAGGAGGGGTGCAGGGAGAAGCCGGGATGGGTGAGATGGCACCAGGCTTGCTGCTGCCTAGGGCTGGGGATGGCCGATCCCCCCCAGGACCCAGCCTGCACCCCTCAGGGCAAGAGGCCCCACCTCAGAGTCCTTTGCAGACACAAAGGGACCCCTGGGAATCCAGCCCCATGCAAGTCTGATTGTCTCAGTTCTCCGATTCTCAGGCATAACCCAAAACAGTTAAAAATCCACCAAAGAAAGGGAAAGACCCTCCATCCCTAGATCTGCCAAGTGTTTGGCTTGTCCCACCTCCCACCCCTGAATCTGTGTCATGGGAGCAGTTCACCCACTGCAGCCCAGTCGAGTCAGAGAATGGGAACAGTCTGACTCTTTCAAATGCACTTCTCAGCAGGGAGATGGCCCACGGCCTGGGCTCACGCTGACCCCACGGCTCATACGCAAAACCGCCCTAGAGCACTTCAGGCTGCTGCGGGGCATCAGTCAATCCAGGGGCACGGAGCCTCCCTCCTCTCAGAGGTATGTTTTTGTACCTTGGCTCCTGATGAGTTCCAGCACCCTTCAATTCCTGCGAGGCTCGAGAGCTGCTCTCCTCGCGCTCACCCACGTGCAGTGTTTCCACAGGAAACTGCTCTTAGAAATCCACTTTATTTGGTTAAAGACAAGTCAGTGATGGAGAACATGAAAACACAGCACACCCCCAAGTGATGTGGTACCTCTGCAAACACTGAACAGCCACAGACCACGCCTGCCCCATGGCTTCAAGCACCTGGACAGCACCTCTGAGCCAGCCCTGCAGAGCCAATGGCTGCAGTTAACTGAGAGCAAGGCTAGATCAGCCTTGACATACCTGAGCTCAAGCAGCTGCTGCAAAACAGCACTGGGTTTCCCTCTTGTACCAGCAGCACTCACCGAGGACAGCACAGCAGAAAGTGCCTGTTGGGGATTGAGGAGTCCGTGAGCCCCAGCTGGGTTGAGGGGGGCTGTTTTGGGATGCCCCCAGCACAGCAAGAAGCAGCAAGGCACCCTGCACACTGGCAGGAGCAGTACCAGTCCCCTGCCCCGTATTCTAGCTCTGCTCCTGGGTTGGAGCCACCCAAGCAACCCTGGAGCGCTCTGGAATTGGTACAGGACAGGGCACAGCCAGTCCCAGCTTGGCTGCAGACATGACAACAGTGGTTTTATCCCTTGGGAGAAGGAGGATCTTTCCGTGGCTTAAGGCAACACTGACCAACTCCCCCCAGTCACTTCCCTTGGCTGGATGGATCAGGAAAAAACAGAGGAAGAAGTGTAATCAGATGCAGGATCTGGGCAGTAGGAGGGAGCAGCACAGAGGGATACGTGATGTGGGCAACTGCTGCAAACGTTGCCCTGGTCCCCTCCGAGCCTAGACTGCAGGGACGGAGAGGAGGACAAAGAGGAGATTGCAGGCATCGGAGCCCCTGCAGCAGCCGCGGTTGTCTCCTGGCGACAAGAAGGATCCTGGGGGTCTCTCTAGGTACTGTCCCACTCAGTTGATGGGCTCGTACTCAGAGTAGCGTTTCCTCTGGGCAAAGAGGACCACGCAGCTGCCGACCAGGAGCAACGCCATGGGGGTGCCCAGTGCCACGGCCATGATGGAGATGACGAGGGGGGAGAAAGTGTCCTTGGGGGGCTGCCCGAAGCCCAGCAGCGCCGACCTGCAGGAGGGGATGAGACAAATCAGCCATGGAGATGGGGATCAGCTGTGTCCCACGGGTGGGATATCTGGGGCTTTCTACACCGACAGCATCAGATCAATAGAATCATAGAATCACAGAATCACAGAATCATTAAGGTTGGAAAAGACCTCTAAGATCATCAAGTCCAACCGTCAACCCAACACCACCATGCCCACTAAACCACGTCCCTAAGCGCCTCATCTACACGTCTTTTAAATACTTCCAGGGATGGCGACTCCACCACTTCCCTGGGCAGCCTGTTCCAAGGCCTGACCACTCTTTCAGTGAAGAAGTTTTTCCTAACGTCCAGTCTAAACCTCCCCTGGTGCAACTTGAGGCCATTTCCTCTCGTCCTATCGCTGTTACTTGGGAGAAGAGACCGACCCCCACCTCGCTACAACCTCCTTCCAGGTAGTTGTAGAGCGCGATGAGGTCTCCCCTCAGCCTCCTCTTCTCCAGGCTAAACAGCCCCAGTTCCCTCAGCCGCTCCCCATCAGACTTGTGCTCCAGGCCCTTCACCAGCTTCGTTGCCCTTCTCTGGACACGCTCCAGCACCTCAATGTCCTTCTTGTAGTGAGGGGCCCAAAACTGAACACAGGATTCGAGGTGGGGCCTCACCAGGGCCGAGCCCAGGGGCACGATCACCTCCCTACTCAATATTTCTTGGCAGGATCCCACATGGGGCAGGGGAGGGTCTCCCAGACTGGGGGAGGGGTGAGGGGATGCATCAATAAACTGCAAAACTCCTTGCTACAGGATCATAGGAGGACATAGACTTTTGAAAGGAGATAGTTATTAAACAGAGAAGCCCTCTAACCTAGCAGTTCCCCAAACTGCACCTTATTAGTGGCTGGGAGAGCATCATTTCATGCACAACGGACCCCACTCACCAGCTAAGGTAGCGTTTCTCCTGGTAAACCTTTCCATCCTCTCCCCCAAAAGAGATATTGATGGCGCTGATGGTGTAGGCGCTGCCTACACCCTCCCCAAAGTAGGCGTGGACGATGCTGGACACGGGCAGGGTCCAGTTGGCTGCTTGCAGACCGTGAGACCGGCACTGGATGCTGTCCTCGCGCCTGGGGGTCTGGGAGCCGTAGGCTGTCGCCTTCCACTGCAGGAAGCTGAGTATGGAGCTGTCATTTTGGGACTCGGCTACCAGGGAGAGCATCTGGTGGAGGGAGAGCAACGGGTGGTGAAGTGAGGACAGGTCTTCAAGCCAAGGTGAGCCATCGTGGGGAGCCACAGGTTGCCCAGGCTGCTTGCCCCAGATCCCCCTCACCCTTGTTCCTGCACTGGGACGTCCCTGAGCCCAGTGCTCACCCCACGCTCACCTCAAAGATGGTGGGAGTGTACTCATCGTCGATGGAGCGTGCTGAGCGCAGCTTCTGCGCCACTCCTATCTCCTCCACCGTGGCCACCTCCAGTGCAAATCGGGAGCTGTTGCCCCGCGGAGCCACCCCAGCCAGGACAAACTCCACTTTAGAGCTGTTTGCCGTGTGCAGGAGGCTGGGCAGGGTCCTGTCACGGCCGCTGGCCTCGTAGGCTGTCACCTGCAGGGGACACGGGTCAGAGGGATAGCACGATCACTGCTTGGGACACCTCTCTAGAAAGTGCTTTGGACATGATATTCACTGTGTTCTCCCTGAAGCATCCCAGCGCAGTATATACCTCGTCTCTGCCCCTGTAGACTTACCCGAAATGCCAGGCTGCCGTTGGAGAAGCTGCTGCTGGGGTCAGTGGCCGGGATGCCCGTGAACTCGGCCGTCAGGGCCGTGTGGTTGAGGGTGTGATTGATGCCGTCCCAGGAAAAGTCAGACAGGTCGTACGTGGGGTAGAAGAGCTCTTCCAGCGTTTCGGCCTCGCTGTACTCAAACACCTAGGGGGAAGGAAGAGGAGAGGGGCCTGGAGCCACCAGCAGGTGCTGCGGACATCACCGCTTTGTGCTGTGGTCCATGGGCTGCTGTGCACCAGGCTGCCACTGCCACCGGGGAGAGGATGGAGACCAAAAAGGAGCTGCCTTGGCCAAACATCTCAAGGCACCATCACAGCTCAAGCCAGAGATAACCAGGGTAGGACACACAAGGCCCCATTTCGCTGCAGCTGGGAAAGCTGCCGACCGACCTGCTCTGCCCCAAGCAACCCCACGCGCCCTCTCCACCATGGGGCAGCTCTCCCGGAGCAGGGCCACCTTCCTCAGTGGTACCTTGGTGAAGACAACGGCAGTGGAGTAGACAACGCTGCTGGGAGGGTCGATCCAGATGGCGCCCGCAGGAGCGGGCGAGAGCAGCTGGGTCCAGTTGATGCGCAGGGCGCTGCTCCGGCTCTCCGTAGCCACCAGCAGCACGGCGGGGGCCCCGATACTGCTCCAGATGTAGTGCAGGGTGTCACTGGGCCCCACCGCCCGCACGTGAAGCAGGTTGACGGAGGAGTTGTTCCAGCCAGGGTTGTACTGCATCGCCACCTGCAGAGGAAG
>NW_009224235.1:1259-1475 GCF_000690835.1 Fulmarus glacialis | reverse complement strand
GGCGGCCATCGGGAAAGGCCATGGCCCGTTCCCACTTCGGCCGTGCTCACGGTGTTTCTCTGCCCTTGCAGGCAGGAGGTGCAGGTGCAGTTTCAACCAGAAGCCCAGGTGAGTGAGGGCAGCATCGTCCTTGGAGAGCCTCTCTGCCCCATGCTCAGCTCTTCCCGGGCTGCCTGCCGCAGCTGGCAGAGGGCTGCGCTCTCTGAGCGTCCCTTT
>NW_009224235.1:369-1222 GCF_000690835.1 Fulmarus glacialis | reverse complement strand
GAGCTCCTGGGTGGCAAAGCAGCTGTGCACCCTCCCAGGGCACCTTCGTCAGCGTGCCCCTGCGCTGTCGGGCATCCCACCCCCTGGGATGGGGCGCGGGTCCCAGCTGCTCTCACTGTGCACCTCTTCTTGCAGAGCTCCAGGGGACGAGGAGGCTCAGGCTGAGAACCTGATCACCTCAAACGGTAAGGTCGCCTGTCCCGCGCCACACATGCTCTGCCGCTGCCTCTGCGTTGCACTCGCCTGCCTGCGGAGCACGCAACTCTGGGCAGGCGCTGCAAACCGCTCTGCTCTTCTCTTTGCAGCAACGGGAGCACAGAAAGCAGAGAACTGAACAAGAGCCATGCGGTGAGTCCCAGGGCTGCCGCGGACCGGCCCAGGCCAGCGTGGGTGGTGGCACCAGGGCTGTCACAGCCTCAGTGCTGGGAAGGAAGCGGGGGGGCAGTCAGGGCTGTGTACGGGGGCGACTGCGGGACTCCGAGTAGACCAGTCTGATGGGACTGGGCGGCTCTGCATCCCCAGCACGGTGCAGGAGCGAGCACTGGTAGGGGCTGTGGCAGGGAAACATCCAGTGCTGGCACGGTCCTGGGTGTCCCGTGCTCAGCAAGCCCCAGGCAGCCCAGCAAAAAGGAAGCATCTGTCCAGATTTTCCCTTGCGTTATGTTTCCTTTCCTTGTGCTCCTCCACCCCAAAGTGGTTTTATTTTTAGGGCCTCTAGAGAGCTGAGTGCGAGTCCCCTGGGGCGTCTCGCTCCTCGCCTGCAGTCACAGTTCCCCCGAGCTCTTGGGCTGCGGCCCGCTGTCGGAGAGGGGGGAAGCCTGGAGCCCGTGCTGGCGGGAGCGCGGTTTGTGCT
>NW_009224235.1:0-289 GCF_000690835.1 Fulmarus glacialis | reverse complement strand
ACAGATGCTCGGACCGCAGATGCCAGTGGCCTGCGAGGAAACTGAAATCGCAGCTACAGGTCCCTCTAAGGAGATGCGAAGCTGCTGTGTCTGTGTTACCCTCTGTACTTCAGCACCGGTTCTCTGTTTACTAACCCGACTAAACTCCGCTCACCGTCCTCTCTGCCTCCAGTGGTGTGTAATGTTGATGTGAGATGATTGTTACCTCTAGGGCTAGTCGTTGCTGATGTTGTAATAGTGACTTTCTCTTCACCTTCTCGTGCTGTGCGTGTGATTCTGGCTGTGTACG
>NW_009224234.1:0-15154 GCF_000690835.1 Fulmarus glacialis | reverse complement strand
TTCCCGGCGGCTGCTTAGTTTTTAAGCCCGATGTTCTCCACCTGTCTTCCGGAAACCAGAGGTGCAAAGAATGGCTTTCCTCAAAAAGAATTATTTTTGGGAGCCTTTCAGTTAAGGAGGAAAAAGAAAAAAGAAATTAAGATTGATAAATCCAATTAAATTTTTTTTTTTTTTTTTGGTTGAATAAAATCTCTTCTGAGGGTTTATTTTCAGTTTTATTTGATTTCTCAGGAAACCAAAATACCGGTAATTTTATTTCCTCACTGGTTTTGTGTATTTTACCTAAATCACATCTGTGCTTGCTAGATGTTAAAGTTCCAAGAGGGATTTGAAATACGTGGTTAATGTTGTGTGCCAGCGCTTGGAGATGGTCTTGGAAATAGTACGGTAACTTTATGCCACATCTCTGAAACATCAGATTTCTGGGTTTTGGAATCTGCCTTCTGAAAAGGAGCTTAACGAGCTCGGGGAAATAATTTCTCTTGTGAGAATGCTTGTCTCTTGCCACTGAGGCTGTTCTTGTGTGCTGAAATTGTTTTAAGAGGAATAAATAAAAGCGTCCTAGGAAATATCCACTAATTAGAGTGGAAGGAAAAGAGTTAATTATGTTACAACAAGAAGTAGTAGGAGTTTCTGCTTCTGAAGAGCTTGAATGATCTTTACTTATCTATGTACTGATAAAGAATCACCAAAGAATCTGAGCAACTTCTCCTATTTTAAAAAAGAAATAATTTGAATACTATTATACATATTTACTTCATTTCTAAATACTGATAAGCCTAGAATCTTTTCCTTTCTTGGTCTTATGTAAACTATGGGCTGGTTTTTCCCATAAGATATTAAAATATGAAGCAAGTTCTGGGATAAAAATCCTGCTAAAAGAAAGTAATTAGTATTAATTTGTCTTGATACCCCAAAACTTTCCTCTGATAAGAGCCCTTAAGCAAAACACTACAGAGACATGTAGAGATCAATATGAACAATGATTTATTCATGATAACAGAGTACGGAGAATTACAGGGGGGTTACATGAGGTGTCTGCATCAGCCTTTTTCCCAAAATATTTGCCACTTTTGGTAACGGTGGTTGAGCATCACTGGCAGTGGAGACCCACTGTGAGTGCAGACAGGGCTCCAAGCGGCTGCTGGCATCGGTCCTGTAAAGTTGTACAGAGCTCATTTTGTGGTAGGATGGTGAAAGCACCGAGGCTGGACATCACCTTTTTTGCTCTTACCGTCAGACGCCGTGCTGGGCAGCGGCGCTGAGCCGCCATCCTGTCCGAGAAATGATTCACGAAGGAACGCCAAGTGTAGGAGAAGACTGGAGTGAAAGAGGAAGAATGAGGCTAACTGGCAACTAAACAGCTCTCTGTGGGACTGCTGGTATAAACTCGTTTTCAGAAATCAGTTTTTTTTTTTATAATCTAGCATAATAAACATTATTGTCAATGAGATTTATAAATCTTAGTTATCTCTGCATAAATGTGAAATAGTGCTACTTCTAAGCCACACAATTTTGCCAGCAAAGAATCATAATTAGATATAGTTAAATTTAGCGAACAGAGGCTGTACAGGCAAGTGTCCTTGAAAAAAGAACGAACAATTATGACAGGGAACAATTTTTTCTTTCAGAGAAGGTCTGTTCAAGCTTCCAAACTGCTTGTTTGTAGGATTTCAACCGTTAATTCCTTTTCCAGGCTTTTTTTGTTCTGCCCCACTTCAATGTCCGGCTGAATTACCTCCTTCCATAAAGATATGGTGTGTGGATATTTTCCAGAAAAGAATGGAGACTGGAAGACATCAGACCTTACTAAGATGACTATTTGCGGTGAGCAGCAAGAACGAACATGTGAATGATGCTCCTGTATGAGTAGGAAGGAAGAAAAGTTCTATAGGAAAGCTTGCATCAAAAGGACTGGATGCTGATCATCACAACATCCACATTTCGTGGTTCTGAAGTGGAAGATCTGTCCAAGACCTCCTTGATGAATTTCCTCAAAAGGGTGGTGGTTTTTTTCCATAGCCTAGTTTGGTCAATGCACTCAGTTTTTGCTAGCATAGACAAAATTTTCCTAATCTCAGTCATCTTAATTGACATTTCCTATTTTGTGTTCTGTTCTCCATTTATTAACAGATGACTGGGGCCGTATGCTCCAACTCCTTTCCCTTCTTCCTTCCGCCAGCAAAACAAGCTCTCAGTTTGTCTTGAGCTATATAATGCTGTCTGGTGAGAGATCCAGAGGAGGTTGTCAGTTATTGCTCAGAGCATCTACCACTGGACCTACTGCAGGGGAAACGGCTATCTGCTCAACAGCAAAATTCAGGATTATTGCAGGTGCTAAATAAAAAAATATAAAATGTAGCATCCTAGGAAAATAACAGGAAAGATGGAGGAAGCAGAAGAAAAATAGGGAGGGGAAAAAGACCAAAGGACTGGAAAAAGGGGATTGATATCCTGAGGAAAGGGCTAGAAATTGGGGGTAAGGGGGAGTTTTATAAAACTGATGTTGCCACTTTAGTTCTGTTGCTGGTTGAGGATTTGCATAGAGCAAATTCCTGTGCATTTTCTGTGAAGTTCTCATGCTATTTTTGTCCAGCTTTTTTCACACCAGCGGCATTGTGTCCTGACATGATGTCCAAGAATGCATTTGCATCAAGGTTTTTTGTGAGCCTTTCTCGGGATGCAGCTGTAGTGCTGGTATGAAGGATGGGGGCCTGCTGCTGGTGTTGGCTGACCTGCTGGTCGGAGGGGACTCCTTCCTCTACACCAAGAATTTGCCTCTCAACGCTGTGATAAACTAATTGCTCTTCAGGGAGTTACTGAAGAATAAGGTATTTTCTCCATGTTTCAGCCAAAACAAGGGGGACTTTATTCCACAACAGCTCTCTCTTAATATTTCCACTGCAATAAATTATTATTCTGCTATCATGACATCAGTTTGACTTACTTCAGATTAAATCTGTCACAACTATGACCATCCATTTACTCGGAAGGGCAAACTTGAGTGTGCATGTACGTTAGCATTTTGTTTCAGATCAGGATCATTTTGTGGAGCAGCCACAGAAGACACCAAAGAAACGTTTCACCTGAAATGTAACCAAAAGCTGCACTCCAACCACTGATGGAGCCAGCCTGGAACAAACCCTCCAGAGCATGCAGGGGGTGAAGGTGAGGTCCTCCGCACAAGCTGGTTTGCACTGCAGAGCTTTTCCTGTTGCATCCCGCTGCTTGCTAACATAGACATAGCCTAAGTCGCAGAGTGATTAAAATGCTGGTTCTGTTACCGCATGTTTATAGTCCCTCAACTATTTCATTAGGCCGGAATAAAGCTCTGCGTTCAGAAAATGCTACAGGACTATTTGGATGCCGACTGCTTGACCACATCATGAAAAATTTCAGATACCAAAGAAAATTCCTGAGTTTGCAAGGTACGCTTCTTTGAACTAGAGTTAAATAACAAACACACATGGAGTATTACGGACACAAAATATGTTTTTAAAACTCTCCTATAATTTCCTCTTTATAGCTAAAGAGGGCAGGAAATCATGCAGCATTAGGCTAGGGTGGGGTTCTAAGGCATTACTCTTAGAAAGCACCAATAAATAATGACAGGAGTGGTGTCACTGATTGCAGTTCTAAAAGGTGCTGGGTGCTTTCATGTTGTGGAAGATGTAAGGATTAAGAAAACAGTGAGAAGAAGAAAGGAAGAAACTCTGCAAATATTTCCCATTATTTGGTTTGTGTTCTGTGGTGGAAAACAACAATTGTCCCTCAACCATGTTGTCATGTTGTATTTGGCAAGTAGTGATTTCTTTGTAGCTTTTTGCAATAAAGCATGAAATGAACACATTTGCCCGTGTCCTGCTAATAATTTTTATCCCTTTTCCAAGTATGTATAACAATAAGCACTTGAACACATTTAAATACTCCTACCTTCGAGGAGGACATTCCCTCAAGCAGCTTGGATGGGTGTTCTGATATCTAAAATTGCCGGAGGAATGAAACCCTTGGCTTTGGTTTGTCCGTTTATGTGAGCATGGCTAAGGGAGGGGTTTTGGCTAGAACAGGCAAGTTGTCAGTACGCCAGACATTTTAGTGCCGTGAATGCAGTAGCTTTAAACTTGATTTTGCAAGTGCTGTGCCCTCATATTCAGTAGTGTCTGCTAAGCTTGCAGTCTCAAAGGTGCCTGGCTTAGAAAAACAAAGTCTGCCCAAGCAAAATTGGGTCAGACTGTGGGAGGGAGAGGATTATTTGGATTTGCATGTAATATGAAAAAGGACTGTTTATTTTCTTTCCTTTTTTTTCTTTTTTCCCTATAAGTAATTCCAGTTTTCTGTATTAGATCTGATCTGAAGATAAGCTAAAATGGAAGGCCTCGGTGTTCCTAGCAGGAAGAGGAAGAAAGTTACCAATTGAGAAGAAAAGAACTATTAATGAAATCTCTACGCCATTTTTTCCACTCAAGCAAAAGCCGAATGCCTTATTAAAAACTGAAAACCATCAGAAAGAGCTATGATCCATCACCATCCTCGGTGTTGCAGAGAGTTGTCTGCCCAGCCTGCGAGACTTGTATAATATTCTGCAGTAAAAATAAGCAAGCATGAAACAAATAGGAATATTTTTAAAGGGACTTCTCCTTTACACGTTTGATAGAAGCAAAGGAATACAGACTTTCTTTTCTCTTCTCCCCTCTAACTTTGCTTCTTCCAAAGTCTTTGCTGTTTCCTCCCTTTATTTCTAGGCAATTTTTGTTCTGTTTAGTTTTGTTTCTTTAGGTCAGACTTAACAAAATAACACAGAATCACTATGTTTATTTGCACAGATCCAAATTAAAATCGGCACTGAGGGCAAATGCTGGAGTAACAAAATATACAGCCCTCAAATTTTGCTTGATATTTGTGACTATTTCAGAGAAGATAATAATAGTGTAAAGCAGTGGTTGACCGGAAGAGCCTCAGGTGCTGTTTTTCCATCTGCAGTTTCTTACTGGTTGTGTGCTGGTTTCTTGCAAAATATTAGACCAGAACAGTATTGTTCTTGAAAGGGATTCCACCTGAGTGCTTATTTCCATATCTCCCAGTTTCCCCTCCTACTTCTGGCCCTTTGTACTGGGATGCAAGCCACAAAGGCCAAGGAGCTGTCTGCCTACCCCAGGGACTTACCAGTCCATCAGCTCTCTGTAGTCAAGGCAGATACAAACATCTCCTTCAGACAATTCAGACTGACTAGGATTTAATTTGTCCTCTGAACACACCTCTGCCTTCAGTGTCCGGAAAGGCAGCCAAGGGCAGTTCTATACCTCGAGTGGGAGGTGGCTGGGTCAGATTGGCTGTGAAATGGTCGTTTTTTCTTTTGGCTTGCAGAGGCTCGGCCATGAGCTGGCATTTGGTTAGCACAGAATACGTGCATGTCATGCAAAAGGCAGTATCTCTGTGGATTACTATCTACTCACCACCATTGTCCTGATTAATACATTCATAAAAAGAGGTGGAATAAGAACAGACTTGTGATATTCTCAATCCAAATACTCTCGGTTAGTAAGTACCTTTCCTGTGTTTTTCTTCTGTTTTTTCTTTTGATGCAAAGAAACCCATGTTAAATTCTCATGTGCCATTTATTCCACATTTGGGAAGAAAAAAAACGTGAAAAAATTAGCCATTCTTTCTATAAACTTTAGAGGGAGCCCTGCTTTAAGCAGGTTGTACATGTGTATTTCCAAATGAGCATCTGTTTCCGTTGGCAAATTACCCCACAATTCTCACCACACTCCTGAAACCTTGGGAACTTGCCTCTTCTGCTGACGGTACCCCGAGGCTGAAGGGCGGGTGGGTCTGACCCAGCGAGGGACTTCTGCCATTGACTTCTAGACAGTGTTTGTGCAATGACTTGCTAAGGTAACTTTTTGTTGCCTGCGGGTGGAAGGAAGTTAGAGTGCCAGCAATGGGAACCAGGGGAGCCGATAAAGAGGCTGGGAGGAATTAGCCATTTTGAGAGGCATTTGGGTTGATACTTTTTATCTGAGATGAGCACGGATGGGAGAGGTTGAGTTGGTGGTCGATATTTTAAGAGAAGCTTCAGCAAGGTGGCTATGAATGAAGTTAGAAGAAGATCAAGAACAGCAGAGATGTAATTAGGAGGAGCGGGTTTGGAAAGACCCAGTCTTATTGGGTCTGGCATTACTGACAAAGTGATTGTATTCTCGGGAAAGTGACCCATTTTCACCTGGAGAGCGTGCTCTAACTACACACTGTCCTAGGTACTTGCCCATACTATCCCACATACCCTGCCACTCATAACTATCCAGCCCTGGGGCAGATCTCTGGATGATATTCTTAAATTGCTTATTAACCTTAGACAAAACTGAAACAGTATTCCCAAGAAATATCAATAGAAGTATCTTAACTACCCAAGGATATTCAAGATATTGAAAAGTTATTGTAATGAAGGAGGAAACATCATAGAAGAAGGTAACAAACGTGCCATTCTGTATTTCCTCCACAAAAAACCTCTCAGAGGAAGAGGTATAATTGCTAATTGTCTCCGTGAGGTGGTACCCAAAGTACGGTAGCGGTTTCACTACAAAACTTAAGTACCAGATAATGCTCAAAGCCAATGTTTTAATAACAAATCTGTCTGGCAAAACATCACTAATCACTGCAGAGCATAGCAGACTGCAAAAATCAACACCAATCTTTAACATATACAGCAAAAACAAGAGCATGGTGCAGATCAGAAAAACTAATATCGAGAACAGATGAATCAATATTGTCACCGGCAACTGCTAACAGATATAAATTCCTTAATACGCTCTGGTTAATCTGTTATTATCTCAGACCCTTCGAGCCGCACGTTGGGCGCCAAAAATGACTGTCGTGGTTTAACCCCAGCCAGTAACTAGTCACCACACAGCTGCTCGCTCACTCCCCCCCTCCAGTGGGATGGGGGAGAGAATCAGAAGAGTCAAAGTAAGAAAACTCGTGGGTTGAGATAAGAACAGTTTAATAATTAAAATATTAAATAACAACAACAACAACAATAATAATAAAAGAATATACAAAGCAAGTGATGCACGATGCAGTTGCTCACCACCGGCTGACCGACACCCAGCCAATCCCTGAGCAGCGATCGCTGCCCCCCGGCCAACTCCCCCCACCTTATATACTGACCATGACGTCATATGGTATGGAATACCCCTTTGGCCAGTTTGGGTCAGCTGTCCTGGCTGTGCTCCCTCCCAGCTTCTTGTGCACCTGGCAGACTCTGGGAAGCTGAAAAGTCCTTGACTATATAAACACTACCTAGCAACAACTACAACATCAGTGTGTTATCAACATTGTTCTCATCCTAAATCCAAAACACAGCACTATACCAGCTACTAGGAAGAAAATTAACTCTATCCCGGCCAAAACCACGACACACACTAAATGAACATTTCCCGTTGGTACTTTGACAGCAAAGGGTCAGGGCTTATGCCTGTGCCAAAGATGTGGCAGCTGAACAAGTTACCATGCATCAGCTGAGTTACGCTGACTCTGGTGCTGGTTCATGTAAATGCTTTTTCATACAATCTAATTTAGTGGGAGGTTTAAGCCAAATACTATCATCTTGCCTTCCCAGTGCTCTGAGATCATGTCTGTGGGTGGCTCCCACCAGGCCAAGGAACAGATGGAACTTGCTCCCTTGCAGGGCTTCTGCTGCCATTACCCCCCCTTGGCCCTGTGGCCTGCTTACATGCTGTTTAGGGGAGTAATCTTTTACTAGAGTAAATATACCAGTACAATTCCTAGTACTAACATATTATGCTGTTTTAAAGCTATAATACATTAGTATAACTTACAGCACAGGCATAAGCTTATCTATATAACCTCCTAATGCCAATTTAATGAACTCTTTAACAAGGCTTTATTATTTTAGACATACCTGTGTAGTTGGAATGATACTACTCCCATGTGGTGGTACGACTTCCATACGTAGACAACCTCTAATACAGCATTTAACATGTCAATGGCTGTCAGTTTTAATTATATCAGTACCTCATTGCTGCAAATAAATTTTACAAGTACACATGGGTGAAATCTACTGAACCAGCTGGCTTGTTAAACACAGGAGATGGGCAAGTAAAACCATCTGTTGTTCAGAATCCCCTCTTGACACATTTTAGGGGGTCTTGTTTAGTTCTTTCAGTAGTAAGTCAAGTGGATCAGATACTTTCTACTGCCCAGCACAGCTACATCAGACAGGGTTTGCCCTCCCTGTTGCCCATGTATTCTGTCCCTTTTAGAAGAGTGTATCCATTGCCTTAAAGGAATTACAGTGGAGAAACTGTGCTATTTTTTTCAGACTCATTCTAAAGTCTATATGGAATGAGAAGTCACGTCCATGTCATATTTGAACTTACAATATAAATTACATCATATGCACTAGTACATTTGAAACAGCTTTTTGATTGTCTCATAAACATCTGCAAGGCCATTTATGGCCACAAAAACACGTCGTAGGGTGTGAGTGGTGCTGGACTATTGTTGCTTCTTTGCAGTTGGCAGCCCAAACTTTGAGAGCCTACATGTGTGACTTGCAGCAATAGCTCGGCACCACAAGCAGCTTCTGGCTAACTATTACCTCATCACGAAGCCATGCAGTCTATTGTTCCATTTCCTTCATTTTGTACATTTACAATGAAGGAGTGGTGCACTTTGGATTGATCTGTATAAGGTGGTTACTGTGAAACAGTCTGAAGTAGGGAATCCAAAGCCCCGCAGCTATCCTGCACCAGTTACTCAAGTTAATGCTCTTATTTTCCATGATGGATGCCTTTCTTTGATTTTAACGTAGTTCACTTCTCATGTGTATTAAGTGAAACCACACAAATGCATACTTATTGCAAAAAAGCGTCCCCTCGGGGAGCTGATGCAGAACAGATACTCTGCAGTACCTGTTCTGAGTTCTTTCCTGTGTAGACAAGTCCTATGGTGTAGATCATTGCTTTGTCTGCTCTTAATGACTTCATGTGAGGTTTATTCTTTATATTAGGTGGCCAAAAAAGCTAAGGCCAAGGACTACCTGAAGTGTGTGTTACTTAATCAGACATGCTTTCAGGCATTTGAGTGACTCTTTAGTTTCCACCTGTGGCTTGATTCCCTCTTTCTGACTCCAAATCCTAAAACATTTGGTTTTATTTTTCAATTACCTCATAATCGCTAGTGTTGGATACTAGTGTAACTTCTGTGGTGGGAAGAGTCGTAAGAATTTCTTAGTTAAATTATTACAAAACTCATGGTTCTGACCTTAGGATTTATTGGTATAGCAATATTCCCAGGGAGATTTGTAATGCCTCCTGTCTTAGCTCAGCTTGTGACGCGGGTCTCTACCATGTGCTTGCTGTGATTTCAAATAAGTATTTCCCTGCTGTACTGTGCTGCACTCCCTCACTTCATTAGCACAGTTAAGCAAGAAACCAAAAGTCTTTTTGCAATAACTTATTTATTTTCTCAGAAAGTTTTTATATTACTTAAATAAAATAAATTTTTTTAAAAGCATTTTGCCCCTGTGCATTGAGAGCATGGTAGTTGGGGTTGCTGGAGCAGTTATGCTGATTACAGTCTGATTACAGATATGTTGTATAACATCTGGGGTACAGTTAGAATTGAGATTTTAAGGGAGTACATAAGCAACTCTCCCCTACCTGTAGCTCTCACCTACCTTTTCAGAGCATGTTGTCTTTCATATCTGCAAGAGCCCAAGCCTTTATATACTGACCTCCAGTCAGACCAGTCTCAGCAACTACAAAATCCATTTCTCACTAAGTACGGGAAACAGAAAGGCATACAAATTTTAAGTCAGAGCCTGCTCAGTTGTCTTAATAGTGAGATATGGCTGGGTCAGACACAAGAAGATGAAGATGGTTCCATTTTTGTGCTTATTTAAGATAGACACAGGCAGCAAGCAGTCTGTAGCAGCTCTAATTGAACACCTTCAGATGGCAAGTAATAGAGGATGATAAGGAACAGCAGGAGGCCTTCAATTGTTTGAACTTCAGTTCTCCGCTTACAGAAAGTACCTTTTTTAAGTTTGTAATTCTGTCTTTGAAATTTACTCCAGTGCTGGTGGCTTTATGTACATACATTGTCCTCCACAAATTCAGGCTTTAGTACTGCCTTAAACTTCAGTTTTGCTTTTGCAAAGTACTGTCTATCAAATCAAATAGCCTCTTTTTCAAAACACAGCATCTCTTATTTTGAGAGCAGTTAATAGTCATCATGGGGAAGAGTGAGGGACTAGGAATCAAGCCTGCAATGGTCTCGGTGTTGTAGGTTTCTTGCAATTGCGTCGAGAAAAGCAAAATGCTCCATATCTGTCCTTTCCACATAACACCCCCAGTATATGCTATAACCATTCCATCTGTAAGGGTAAAGTGCTCTCATTTATTTGCATTGTTTTTCTCCAGCCACTCTGCTGCATCCTCAGCCTTGCATCAGCAGGTCAGCTCTGTGACTCTAGTCCAGCATTTACTGGTGTTATTGCAAAAGGAACAGGAACGTTTCAGTAGGTGCTACTTCAAGTGCTGTTTTAGCACAACAACTTCCTTGGAAAGATAGTGATTTATCAATGCATAATCTTTTAACCGATTTGAAATATCTGCATTTTACAGAGGAAACATTTCCAACTGGTGAAAATGTTTCCCAAATCTATGTTTGCCAGCATTTGCTGTGGTTCTTCTGTTGCTCTTGCACATATGCACAGCAAGCAAACCGCGCACATCGCTGCGTAGCAGCTAGTCTGCAGTCATCCACGTCTGCTCCCTACTGCTACTCCATAGCTGTCCTGGATGAAGTTAAACAGCTTCTGCCTCCTGTTCAAATGTTCAGTAAAACCATTGGGAAGCCAAGGAAGCAAATACTGAGTTGGATCTTTAGGACATCACACCGCCACCAATGTGACTAGCAGCCGTGAAACCACATGCAGGAAGGTAACCATGACTGTCCCAAAATCAGCTTGAGAAGCTGCTCTTTTTCATCAGAACTATTGGCAGGTTAAGAGAGTCCTTTACAATATCTTTGGTAAGGGATTTTAATATTCTAATTAATGTTATCTTACATATCTATTCAATTTAAGTTTAAACTTTTTAAACTTTATCATTTAGTCGTTGTTCATCCTAAAAATACATTTGCAAACTTCAGCATGGACCTTGCGTGTCTGCCATGGGATAAAGAAAAACAAAGTCTCTTTATTCAAACCTCGAACCATATTTAAGCAGTTGGTATTGGACACTTACATTACTACCTTTATTCCCCAGGCCCACTGCTTCCCTCTAAATGAACACAACATCCTCTTAATGGAGGCACTAATCTTCATGACAGCAGCTCCGACTGCTGATCTACTGGCAGCAAATAGATTAGTCACTAGAAAGCAATGAGCACAATTAGATTCCTGAAGGAGACATCAGCGCCTGGAATCATCTTGAGGGAAGCTGCTGTTCACCTCTGAAATTCTTTGGCCACTGCTTGGCATTCCATTCTTGGGACTGTCTCCTCCCGAGTGGAGCATCACAAGGAGATGGCCATACAGAAACAGCTGCTTTCATGATCCCTCTTCTCCAGTGCTGTCCACGTTATGTCACAGTGGCCAGGCTGGTGGCATCTTCCAACTTGTCAAAGTCATTCATGAAGATGAGGGCCAATACACCTGAAGAACTGCGCAGTATTAGTGGTTTTCAGAAAGATGGTGCACAGTATTGTGAAAACGGCACCTAGAGTGTTAGCAGCAAATTGACTGTGGAACACCGAACATGGAAAAATGGTACATTGTTAATTTGACCCCAAATCCTTAGTATTCCAGTAGGCTGTAAACTGCATCCTATGGGGCAGTCAAAGGGTGTATCATTGCAGCATAGCACAACGGCTATAAATTCTTTGCAGTTACATGGGAAAAACCAAATGTCACCTCCCAGGCTTCAGTGCCTTTCTGAAAGGGGAGGAACAGACTGTGGCAATCTGCTGTTAAAACGCAACAGCCTGGGGTCCCTTTAGCCATGAAACTCTTGGAAGATCCAACAGGAGGATGGCACAAGGGTGACTGACTCCCCGCAAAACCGAGACACCGTTCACACCATGCACAACCAGGTGCGCTTAGAGATCTCCTGTGGTTCTCCATCATCTTCCCCTCGTAGGTGCCTGCTCAGCCAGGCTGGGTACAGCCACTCCACCTGCTGGGGGCTGGCAGGGCTGGCTGCAGGCGACTACCTGACTCCCAGGCAGGAGTGCCACCTACTGAATCGCCACTACCGTTGCCTGTGGCAATTTGGTTAGGGTTTGTAGATTTAGCCACAACATTTGAAATAAAAGCCACTACGCATGAGATATTTTAATTACGTGTGATATCTAACAACGTGTTTAAATGCTAGCAACTGTAAAAAAACTAAAAAAACCCTAGCAACTGTATCTTGAACTACCCCTGAAAGAGTAAAACCAGCTGTAAGTCAACAACTCGTTCAAAAAAGATAGGTTTAACTAGTTTTTTTCTAAATTGAGGTGATAGGACACATTTTCTAAACAATGATGTGCAGAATACTGACAGGCATGGTACCTGTGGGTCTGTGACAGTTAAAAGAAACAACAGAATTTCAGAGGGAAGCCCATGAATTCTGCTTTTTATCTAAGGACTACCATGTATTATTCTATTAAAGCAAAAACTTTAAGCTCCTCCACCGGGATCATCAATACTATGATTATTAACACTGGAACGACACAAGCATGTCTCAGGCGACTGGAAGCGTGCTGGCTGCACACTGTTTCAGCTGGCTTTTGTTCAACAGAAATGTTGCATCTTGTCCAGGCTACTTGTGGTGCTTGATGATGGAAGGAGCAAATGGGTTTTCAGTTCTTAACCTTCCCAATATGTTCAGTACAAACAGCATTTTGCAGTTCTGGGAAAACCAAAGACGCAATTCATTGCCTGCCTTTTGATTAGTATATTAAAAGGCAGGGGAAGAAGTTCAAGCAGCCTTTGAATTTCAGATAGTGGAAGAAAAAAATAAATTTAGCAGTCTCATGTTGTCCAGGTTGTCCAAACAAATTGATTCCTATATAGTAGCTTCCCTAACTGTATTTATCTTGATTGGTCTAATTCTCTTGGCTTCTTTTGAAATGGGTTGTCCACAAAAATGAGATATATTTTTAGCTTGCTGACCATAGCATGTGCACACTAAGGAGAAATTCTTATTGCCGTGGGACAGAAAAAGACAATACAAATCAATATTGTAGTAGTAAGTGTTAGTGTTGCCTGTAGTTGAGAACTGCATTTCTGTATTTCTCAGTATTTTCCTCTGTTTTATTTTGGTTTAAATTTAATTATCTAGTTTAAATTAGCTTTTGAATGTCATTAAGTGAAGAGAAGAACACTGACTTTCTAGCATCAGTTACAGAATACTTGAAAATTTGCAACTTAGTCTGTTAGGACAGACATCACTGAGAATTGTATTGAAAATCAAAATCTGTAATTCCTAAACTCTTAAGGAAGCAAGTCCTCTTTATTCACCTTTACATATGTCTCAGGTGTATCTTTGTAGTATGTTTTTCCTTAAATTTCCTCATCTGTAAAGTTGCACCTATTTCTTTGTCGTATTTTATATTGCAGTTAGAGCAATGGTGTGCTTGCTAAATACAAAATCCTGGATTCAGACAGATGCATTTACTAGAAATCTTATCAAAATAAAGAAATGTTCACTAGTAGCATCCAATGCTTTAGATTACTGAGATGCAACAGGTGCAATCATACAGAATAATCAGGAATGTTGCTCAGTAAAAGCCAGTGATGCTCCCGCAATAATTGTAGAACGTCTGTGACAACAAGGTGAGATGCCGTTTCTCCTTCGGATGCCTGATTTTACTACCTTAATGGGATTTATGGCTTAGTACAACAATTGGAGTATCAAGTTTAAAGGTTCAGCCTATAAGGTGATTTTTTTCCTTGCCTTGGTGAAAAACTTCTCCTTTCTAGTTTTACAGGTATATGTCTGTTTATTTCAATACATCAAATAAATGGAAATTAACTGAAAACCCAAACTGCGACTCTGCTCATATAATCCAAAACAAATTACTTAATAAAAGTACTCTTTCTTAGTTATGCAAAGAGTCTTCCTTTATGTAACTATGATTTCACCAATATATGCTTTTCTGAAATATTAAGACTTAATGCGTATCTGCAGAGTTTTTTGGTTTCAGGTCAATCGTTTCAAATGATGGTAAACAATCCACTGAACACCAAGCCCTGAAATACAGTGCAGTGATCCGTGGGGGTCTGGTAGAATCATTAGACCTCACCTAATTCATTATAACAGCTCCTTTACTGTGGAGATGTAAAACTGGTGTGCAACTCTGTGCAAAACTGATTCAGTACTTGGAAAAATTATGGAGAAGATCATGCTGGGGGCTACTGAAAGACATTTAAAGAACAATGCAATCATCAGGCACAATCAACATGGGTTCACAAAGGGGAAGTCCTGTTTAACTAATTTGATATCCTTCTACAGTAAGGTCACCTGCCTAGTGAGTGAAGGGATGGTGGTGGATGTAGCTTTTCTGGGTTTTAGTAAGGCTTTTGATACTGTCCCTCACAGCATCCTTCTGGACAAGTTGTCCAACTGTGCGGTGAGCTGGTACACAGTGCACTGGGTGAGGAACTGGCTGAAGGGCAGAGCTCAAAGGGTTGTAGTGAATGGGGCTACACCTGGCTGGCGACCGGTCACCAGCGGTGCTCCTCAGGGCTCAATTCTAGGGCCAGTTCTGTTCAATACATTTATCAATGATCTGGATGCAGGAGTTGAATGCACCGTTAGCAAGTTTGCTGATGATACTAAACTGGGAGGTGCTGTTGACTCTCTGAGGGACAAGAGGCCTTGCATAGGGATCTAGATAGATTGGAGCATTGGGCTATGATTAATGGGATGAAATTTCACAAGTCCAAATGCACCTAGGACAGAGTAACGCCAGGCACAAGAATAAACAGGGAGAGGAGTGGCTGGAGAGCAGCCCTGCGGAAAGGGATCTGGGGGTGCTGGTCGACAGCAGGCTCTATATGAGCCAGCAGTGTGCCCTGGCAGCCAAGAGGACAAACAGCATCCTGGGGCACATCAAACACAGCATAACCAGCCGCTCA
>NW_009224233.1:46182-59549 GCF_000690835.1 Fulmarus glacialis | reverse complement strand
TACTGCAGCCTTTCAGTACTTAGAAGGGGTCTACAAGATAGATGGGGACACGCTTTTTAGCAGGGCCTGTTGCAACAGGACAAGGGGGAATGGTTTTAAACTTAAAAGAGGGTAGATTTAGACTAGATATAAGGAAGAAATTTTTCACAATGAGGGTGGTGAAACAGGGTGGCACAGGTTGCCCAGAGAGGTGGTAGATGCCCCATCCCTGGAAACGTCCAAGGTCAGGTTGGACGGGGCTCTGAGCAACCTGATCTAGTTGAAGATGTCCCTGCCCACGGCAGGGGGGTTGGACTAGATGACCTTTAAAGGTTCCTTCCAACCCAAACTATTCCATGATTCTATGATTCTATGATCCAATATAATATTTTGTAAAGAAATCTGGGAAGCAGAGACATGGGACTCCTTGAAATTTCAGATCACTTTTCAGAAACAATTTCTCAAGACCCTTCTGTGGCAAGGAGTACCTGCGGTCAGAAAACCAGCATGGCGACTGAATGAACGAAGGAGTCAAAGTTAGGGTGGCCAAATGCACAGACTTCTGCAAGAAAAGCACAAGTAACTTATAAAACGTACTGATATGGCTGAGATCAGCAGGTGCATCAAATATAGATAAGAACATGCCACTGGCCAGGCACCCCTTGGGCAAAATCTGCCCTGTAAGTCTGCCCAAGCGTATGTTCATTTTTCTTCCCACAAGGCAAGAACAATTCAACATTTCTTGAGGTGCAGGTGTATAAGCAAGCTGTCAGAATTACATTCCAGGGCAGTCCTGCTTTGTTTTGTTAATTTACTTGTGTGTATAGGACAGGTAAGCACCTACAAATATTTTCCTGCCCAGAACAGGAAGGGGGATATTTGCTTGTTCACAGCAATCACTCACAGACCTTCAACTTTGCTGAATTGTTTCATGTGGAGGAACTGCCCAACCCCCTGCTCCTGTGCTCAAGCAGGCATGCAGTTAACCCATATGAAAATGCCCGGCCGTATATCATGGAACCTCCAGCTGCACTATGAACACAAAGCACCTTGCAAAATGAAGTTGCTCGCGCTGTCCGAAACCCTGCTCAAACACATGCAGCTGGAACAAGGGATGGTGCCACCACTATGAGTAATGAATGCAGGCCATTAAGTAATCAAAAAATTAGCTTCCTACCTCAAATTCACTTACTGTTTGGGAAATTCTACCATTATGCTTTGGGAAATTATATTCACTTTTTGCCCGGGATGCTTATGGGTGTGGCAGTGCCGAAGACTTAAAATAGGAAGGGTCAAGCTTGCTTAACACTTAAATACTTGTTTGCTGGAGACTATTTCCAGCAGGAAAATCTGGATTGCACATTTAAAGAAGAAAAAAGCAGAAATGTGGCTAAAATCCTTTGAATAAGAGGGCAGCTGAAGAAATGTGTAAAAATTGCTCAGAAACAAAACAAAACAAAACAAAACAACCATTATTTTTACATGCTCATCTGTTCCAGTGGGTTGCTTGCAAACCCCAGTAGGTTGCTTGATGCTTCTCTGGCTGTCACCCCCTGGGAAATTCCTGTCATCATTAAGCATCATGGAGCTAAAACCAAAACCAACTGATATACAGGGCTTCCTTAAGCTAATTGCAACAGTGAATACTTTCCAGAACACCTGTCAACCAGGAGGAACAGGCAGGATCCATGAAGATGAAGTTGTTTTCACAACTTTATCCAAATATTGTAGCTCCTACCGCATTAGGTGCACAGCCCTGGGCTTCTCCTCTGGAGGGATGTTTCTGCAATAGCAGAATATTCCCCTTCTAGTGCTATAAACTAAAAGAGGAATCCCTGAATAAAGATTCCCTTTAGAGTTTGGAGTCCTCTTGCTCCCCTGAGGGGAGTTTTATCTTTAAAGCTCTTACCTCTGCTAATCTTCTTTGTTACAGTGCCCTGCTATGTCAAGCACATGGTGGTGGAAGACTTCTCTGTCTTAATGCCTGTTCACTCTGCTCCATCTTACCATGCCACATCATCCTGTATCAAGACTGACTCTCCGTTCAGAAGGTTTTCCCAGAGCATTAGCTCTTTTTCAAGGTTACAAATCCAGCTTTCCCATGTTCTCTGCTGCACCATGAAGTCTGCTTTTCTCACCCTACACATCCAGCAGGCGATAAATCTAGTTGACAGCGGTACTACACCACTTCCCTCTCCCCCACTATCCCTCTATCCCATTAGCCACCACTGCCATATCTCTTCC
Organism: Fulmarus glacialis; assembly: GCF_000690835.1. Taxonomy (NCBI): domain Eukaryota; kingdom Metazoa; phylum Chordata; class Aves; order Procellariiformes; family Procellariidae; genus Fulmarus; species Fulmarus glacialis. The sequence goes on along the minus strand of NW_009224233.1, from coordinate 57,326 downwards.
TCCTGCCACCTCCTGCTACTTGGCCTCCCCAGTTCAACCTCCCATTGTGATCCTCGCTATACCCTCTGAGGCTACCCTGCTCAAAAGTGCCTTTTTCCCACTGATGCTCACCAGTCCTCCAGAGCATTTGCCTTGCTTTATCCCCTTCGCCTGTCACCAGCCTCCCCCCATGCCTGACTTCTCCCAAACCCTTTTAGCACTGACAGGCTTAATGATGGAATGAAAGAGCTGTGAAATAGGAAGGGCAAAACCTCCTAATTCACTTCCTCTTTTTTTCCCGGTTTTTCCCCCCTGTTTTTAAGGGAAAAAGCTGCAAACACAATTTCAAGGACTGAATGTGGCTGAAATTGCACTGGAGGGGACAATTTGTTCCAGCCAAGAAGGTGGTGGGAAAAGAGTGCAAGCAAAAGCAAATTGTCTATATCTCCAGTTGTAAAATGGAAGAACAATGGGATTAATTTTCTTGCACTTTGGATGCAAGGATTTGGCAAACCTGTCCCGACTACTGTATTAACCATCAAAGCTGAAATGTTAAGATGTATGCACAGTGAGAAATCATAAAAGCAGTGCAGCAAAAAGGATGTGGGGGCTGCAGGAAGAAAGATTTAAAAGGCTAAATATGCATAGAACTGGGCTTAAACCCATCTGCAAAAGAAAAGGGACACAGTGATTTTCTTATCAATATTTGAAGGGTCTGAACACCAAGGGGAGTTACCTCCTTCATCAGAAAGGATGCAATTAGAAAGGGTGGATGACATCACAAGGTGAATTTAAACTGCCCATTGTGGAGGAGAAAAAACAAAAAGTCTTTACATAGGAAGATATTCTAGCAAGTGGGTGTCCCATTGCTTGGGGTGTGGAGAATTAGACTGATTCAATAGAAGCACACTGCTTGCAGCAGTCCTGCCAGGGACACGCAAGAGATGACCTAATGGGTTTTTCCATCTATTGACTCCATGTTCTGGATTAAATGACCACAAACTCAAGATTTATATGTGTTTATTAAAACAGTTTAAGATTGCTTCTTTGCACTGTGTCCCACAAGCTGGCATCACTTTGCTTCCCTGTGATGCCAGAACAAGTGCCGCTTCAATTATTAATGAAGGAGTGCTTTTTTTAAAGGTTTTCCTATCCCAATATGTTAAACGTGTCTTGGAGTTGTAGTACTGTGTAATTAAGTTTAATGCATTTGAGTTGGAGGCACAAATAAGGTGGATGCTGTAGTAGCAGTGCAATGATGGGATTTTTCTCCAGCTGATGATACACCCCAGAGCATTTCAAATTTTCAAATTTTGAATCAAATGGCTCATTCCTGTTCTTTAGCAGGGAGCATGCGTGAGACAGAGACACAGAATGCAAGCACTGAGCTCCTTATCCCATAAAAGTCCGCGGTCACACAGTGTATGTGAACCCAGACGAGTATCTCATCCCAGAAGCCTGGGGGGGGGGACACAGAAAGCAAACTTCAGATGGTAATTTGCTAGTTGGTTTGGACATTACAAAACTAACTGCTCGCACTTGCCAGAACAAGTGGATGCCAGGGATGTTACGGGAACTTGGAACAACATATCTAAACATCTAAACAGCAGCAGCAGGATGGGGAAATGGGGGGAGCTCCGTCCCAGACAGCTTCAGGCAGGAGGGATGCACCATTCTCCAGCTTCACGTTTGCATTTTCCTGGAGCTCAGGGCCTCCTGGGATGGCCTTCATAAAGCACCAGGCTGATTTCTAGTTTCTATAACTCTCTATAATAATTAACTTTCCATAGTCTGGACACTGAGGTGGGTAGCACTGATTTGTTTATTTTGGAGAACCACCTATAAGTCCCAGTAAGTATTGTGTCCCCATGCCAGAAAGCACTTTGCAGGGTGCAGCCCGTAAAACAGGCCTGTATCACTTCTTTTTAGTACTTAGAGTCACTGAGATAGTTGATGCATTTTGATGAGGAACTTCTGCCCCACTTTCTCCAGCTTACATTTTGTGAGAGCCTGATCCTCCATTCAATTCACGTTAGTGGGAACACTATCGCTTTCAGAGAATTCACTGTTAGGGAAAAGAACTTCTTGCTTTTACGAAGTCTTCCTTTATTTGTCTTGGACCATGCTATTTTCTTTGTTCACCTATTACCAGCACAGGATAATTCACGCCGGATGCACCAGTTCAGCGCCCTGACATTTAAGCACATATTTACAGGAAAAAGGCATTCACTGAGCAGCCCTTGACTCAGGACTCGGACTCTGCCAGGCTGGCAGGGCAGTGGGTTTCGCCCATTAGAAAACAATGCAAGGCTCATCTCCTGTCAGGCGTTTGGGTGGATGCCCGATTTACTTTCAGAGGCAAACTTTTGGCTTGAATCTTGCATTTTAATGCCACGCGTTACATCATTGAACACTACACACGGAGCATCAAAGAAGCAATTTGGTGCAGTGCTTGCAGCTCTCCTGTGTGGTGTATTGATTCCATCTAGCATGTGCCAGGTATGTCTCATAGCCCTGAAATTTTCCAGCACCACAGAACAGTTTGATTTCTGTTCCCCTCCTGGTGTGTTTCTTGGGGACAAGGTATAAGGCACAAATGGCAGAAATGACCTCCTTAGAGCAGAAGTGTCTCTCCAAAGTCAACATGCTGTAGGCACTTCTGTCCTTTTCACTTCCAAACTGCTCTACGCACAACTCCTGACTGTAATAAGCAATACATTGCTGATAAATGAGTTGTGTTCATAATAGCTCTTCCTACAAGGCCACCAGGAAAGGAGATGCACTTTTCCCACTGCCATTTCTCTTGTGGATTGTGCAATCCAAAAGCTCCCTATAAATAAAACCAGACACAAAGAAACATGCAGCCTCTAACCACTGCCAAGCAGTCCATGGTGGGATTTTCAGTAGCACCAGGAGCCTGCCTCTGCAAACAAAAGATCACGAATCCCTATTCTGAATTTGCTCCCCATTATAACCTGTGCAACTAATTATGACTTCTTGCCTACAGATAGTTTCTACTGAAAGCTCACATATCTGTTCCAAGCCTTCCTATACAAAGGCAGGTTCTCTGCTGTTTTCTCTCAGGCTGTCACTGGATTTCCAGTGGTATTCAAAGTCAGTCTCAGACAGGAAAGCATACTGGCACAGCACCTTGGGAAACGGCAGTAAGAAGATCCCTGTGGACCAGATTCTGCCCCACTGCAGAACCTGGCTCAGATAAGCTGTTTCCCTCCCACACCTGGAAACATGCTGCAGTGAAAACAGGAGATTTTCCATTTACATTGACTTACCAGTGGTTTGAAAGATACTGTACTCCCCTGCCAAGCTCTCCTTTTCTTAGTCCAAACAGGGACTTGGGTCTAAGTTACTTGAGTTTTTCTTTCTACAGCATGCCTGACAAACACAGGGAGATAAAGTAGTCTAAGAAATACTGAAGGATAAAAAGGCCATTAAAATAAGGACTTGACAGTGTATGAAAGCCAAGAGAGGATTAAAACTTTAAAGAGAGCCCTCCAGGACCCTAAAGACTCTTTTGGACAGAAAAATATTCTTGGGGTTTTTTTTACTTTGTGAGTTTTTGCATTTGAAGTAACAAACTTCAAATCATGGATGTGGGAAAGGGTCATTCCTGGGCTTACAAAGGAATCTAGCTGGCCACAGGAGATGGAAGGGATGTTTTGTCAAAGAGGCATCTGACTCTGCATACCTGATACCTGACTCCTATGAATCCGCATACCATAACTGATAGATAGATCTTCCTTTCCTCCCCTTTCTTCCCTTCACCCATCAAACATCAAATCCTTCATCCTCCTATACACCCCTCACTTTCTGTTCTGCAGGTCCTGCCACTTTGCAGCAGCCCCTGCTCCTGGTATCTCTCCTCCTTAGCACCCTGAGTATCTGCTTTCACATCTGCATTAAAAGTGCCTCCTTTTTTGCCCATGCCCCTGCTCACCATGTGAGAGCTGTGTTGCAGGTCCCAGTCAGTCATTGGAGTGTTGGGGCTATCGCCACCCTGTATCTGCCAGCATGTCCCAGGGAACGCTGTCGGCCCAGAGGGCTCTCCTGGATGCCTCCCATCCATCCTATACGCAGGCCAAGGGTGCTCATGCATACTCCCTGCCCTTGCTGCAGTAGCACTGGCAATCTTCATGAAGTCTTTCCTTGATGGTATCTCACAAGGACATGTACAGGATAGCCGCCAAGGCTAGATAATATGCTAGCAGCCATCTTCATGAGGGATATGGGATATGTATGCTGTGGGAAGTACTATGATCTGCCCTAGTCCTGGGACTCCTTTACACACATACATGTTCCTTGCAGTGAGTCACACCAGGATGTCTCTCCGGACTTTCTCACAGAGCAGACCAGAGCAGACCAGCAGCTAACTGGGATTTATTTGCGTGCAAGGGGGTGATCTATGCGTTAGTTCAGTGTCTCTGCGTGTAACACAGAAAGCTGCAGTGCCCTATATTGTATTAATAGATGTTATAAAAACTTGTGGTTGGAAGAAAGGCAATAACTTTTACCATTCAACATTTTAATACTCTTAATGGTAATGACCGTTCCCTCATTCCTGCCTCTCATCAACAGCTTTCAAGGAAGCATCATTAAAAAGGCATATTCCAGTACAAGAAAGGCATCAGGCTCAGTTCATTTAAAAGAGATATTTCAGTAAAGCTAATTTAACATTCAGATCAGAGGTGCCCTCAGGGATTCCCATTCCTGCCCCGCACAGCTCTGATGCTCAGCTGTAGCCCATGTTTGTACGATACTGGTGTGTAAGATATGGAGATGCCCAGTGAGTGTGGATTTTCCTAAAAGACTATAAACTAAGAAGTCAGTCTTTTATTGGACACCACAATACAGTGGTGTTCAGCTATATGTTAGAGTGTGGGAGGGTATAAATTACACTACATAAAGTGATCAGGTTCTCCACTTATACTCCAATTTACAGTACTCCAACTTGCATCCCCGGTGGAAATTGATAGAAAACTTGATATCTGGATCCTTGGTGGACTCAAAAATGAGTAGGAAGAAAATTAAAGCCAAAATGTTTACAGAGATATCAAACACCGCTGGAAAAATATTTTAGCTTTCAGTAGTATTCCACTTGTTTCCTTAAGTGATTCAGTGCTTTAAATAAATAGTTTTGATTGCCTTAAGTGTTCTAAAGAAAAATATTTGGATTTCACTGAAATTCAGGAACTAGAGCACAGATAAAGCAGTGTCTATTAAGCTAGATAAATAATAACAGCTTCTTTTACAAATCAAGTTGTAAGTTTTTGTGATCTCCCCAGGACCTTCACAGAGAATTTTACGGGTTCTGTAGAGAGTACCTGTTCACAAACTGATTCTAAAAAAGAAGGTGGGAACTAGTTGCACCACTAAGCCAAAAGGATGCTACATTTCCTCTGGAACACCTTAAATTATAGTAAAATTATTCTGCAAGGAATACAGCATTTAAAAAATTAGAAGTAAGCAGCAAAGTCTCAGCACAGTCAGTTGAGCTGAGCCAACTAGCTCAGACAGTGCTGCATCTAGATGTTAAAAACTATTTACATACCTGGCATTAACACAATTCTTTTAATATATTTTGCAGATCTCTCTTGCTTTTCACTGTTTTAAGAACCAGATGCTGTGAAGATACAATTTGGAGCTTGACATGTACATCGCCATCTTACATGAAATGATTAAAGGGTGGGATCCAGCACAGCAGTCCAGTGAATGAGTGCCCCTAAATTTACTGACACAGAATCAATGGAAGCTTTTCCATTGACTCTCAATGGAGAGACTCACTTTCCATTAAGGCAACTATTTTTCTATGCCCCTACAATTTAGGTAAATATCTACCTTAGGCAGACTGGATCCTTGTCTATAATGCTAACTAACGCTGTTGTCAAGCCACAGTCACAATATCATGACTAATATTTAAGGACCCAATCAGCCAGTGTATCTCTGTTACAAGTTTGCACCTTCTTGCCAGTCCACATTGCCCAAACAACCTTGATTTAATGCTAGACTATGTTTGCAAAAAGACAACAACTTTGCCTGATTTCACACAAAATTAGACCTATCGGGGACTGTCCTTTACAGAACTCTTGCATGCATCCATTAAAACTGTTCTAATCGGTCAAATATAATTAAACAAAACCTGACAGCAAAAATCTTAGGTTTGCCAAGGAGGAATAATTGCTTATTTCTAGAAATATAGCACACGTTCAATAACAGACATTCATACTGATGCTAATTCATGCACTGCATAATGTTTTCCACTTTGATGGTTATAAATTACATACTGTAACTTAACAAGTTGGAAAATGTGCTATCCCAGGAATAAGAGAGGGAAAACATAACAGCAGTCACCTGCCAGTTTTAATAGAGAGCTGTAACAAAGAGCAGTTTTTTTTTTTTTTTTTTAGATCGTCACTTCAGGGCTGCAGCTGTTTGGTTCTGCCATATTTAAAGAGCAAGAAGGGTACATATTTGTAATCTTAACTCCTGCTGGTCTGGCAGGTCCCCACCTATTTCACAGGTCTCTGGTACTGTCTGCCATATGCTGGTGAACCCATGAGCTTCTGGGGAGATGGGAAGTACAAACACATTTGGGTTACTCCCTGCCACCACGTAATGCTGCTAAACCAGCAGAGGTGACCCCACCTCTTCGGATTCAATATTGATTTTTTTTCTTTTAATGCTTCTCCATCCATCAATGTCCAAGTAGAAATGTAGCAAGGTCCTCATGGATTCAGCTTACTCTTGCTTTTCTGCTTATGTGCTACTAGAGAAACAAGGGGAAAAAAAAGCCCAGAGAAATACTGACAAATCAGTGCCTGGAACACAAAAAATTGAAACAACTTTTGTTTTCCTTTTGTAGTATTGTACTGACCTTGAGAGGGAAAAAAGTCTAATTTGAATACTGCAGGATCTAAAATTACAAGTAAGCACCAGCAGTGAATACAGGAAAAAAATAAAAACTTTGTCATCTTTTACAAAGTGATGGAAGTTATTGGAGGAGGGGAAAGGGAGGAAGGATGAAGTGCACCCACCTTCTTCTGCAGTGTCTATCACCTGATGAAAGGATAAACCAGCTTTTAACAGACATGTAAGACTCCCCACAGATGATGGTGGCTTGGCAGAAAGTTCCCACAATGCCACCTTTGCAATATGGTGTATGGTTTTGATCACCCCATTAAAAAGACATTACTTCACGGATAACAGCTGAGGTGATACAGGCTTTGGATGATGATCAGTGTTAATTGTGGGCAGCAAGAGGAGACAGTGCATCTTTAAGCACTAGACTGAAGCAAATCAAGTGGAAAATGCTCACTACTGCTTGGCATTTTAGATTGAGGAAAAAATTAGTGGAAGAGCTTCTGGTACTAATGCTGGAATATAGAGCTTTATGTCATGGGATTTGCACTGATGTGTGTCTGGATGAAATGAAATTTTACTTACATTGGAACTGGCCAATTTGTAACTCAGATGATCAGAACACAGCATAATATTATCTCAGAACAAACTAACCTGCCAGCTTCTTCCTAGCAAAGGCAGAATGATAATATCTAAAGCCAAATGTGTTTTAGTAAATCAAATGTCTGCAGAGGCCTCTGGTGATATAAAAGCTATTGTCAGATATATAAGTAGTTAATATTTACAGCTGAGAGAAAGACATGAAGAAGAACCTGTCCCTTCAGGTTTCACTAAAGTAAAGCATAGATTTTTAGAGAGGTTTCTTTAAATAAGGCTGCAGAGTTCATCCTTAAAGCATCAGATGCCATTCATTGCTTCAGCACAAAAGCTTAATGGACACTTCCCAGCAATGTGGCCTCTAGTGGGAAATTAAGTTTCCACTGAATCAACTTTTTCAGCAAGAAAAAAATAATTTTGCCCAAAGCATTCAGGTTTCCTTTGGGAAAATCAAAACAAAATATTTCCCTCACTACATGGGCTTGACCCAAATCAAACATTTCAGTTTATTTTTTAACTGAACAAGAGTATTTTATTTCAACTCAGTTCAACTTGAAACCACCTCTGGGCTTGCTGTAATGGTGGATATAAATTGTCCGGGAGAATAAGGGAATAGGACAATTTGCATCTCAACCTGTTAGCTGGCTCACAAGAAAACATTTTTAATTCAACAATATTAAAATGTTACATTTAGATCAACAAGACTGAAGCAAAATGTTTGGATAGTTCCAAACTGAAGTTCTTCAGAACATTTCCTCCATGAAAAAATTTTGATATGGGAAAAGAAATGTTTAAATAGTCAAAATTGCACATGAGAAAAAAAAAAATTCTGACTCTAATTTCCAGCCAACTAATCATTGCATCAGTTTTATGCCACAGCAATTCCACTGAGCTCCACTGGAATCACACTGGAATCACTGGAATCACATCAACTTAAAAGGGGTCGCAGGTGCAATGTTACTGATCCCAGTGCACAGGTTTAGGCAGCTAAAAGATGTGCCTTAAGGTGCTCCAGGTTCTCTTTCACATTTATCTCCTCGTTGGGACTGTAAGTATGTGGAGGAACTTGCAGATCCTGAAAGAATAACATGTGGTTAGAAAGGAGGACACCCTACAAATCACCAGGAATACTGCACATCTTCCCAAAACTCATGGATAAATGAGACAACCAGGCTTTTAAAAGTAAGAGATAAACCACAGCTTCACCTGGGATTGAACAGAGACTGAAACTAGCATTTGCGTGTGGAATAGACATGAAAGTTTAGAGAGTTTCAGTTTCTTTTATATATATATATATATATGATCTATATTTGCTTATTACAGATTGCTTAGTACATACTGCACTTAGAAATTATAGTTAAACTGAGTTATTCCAGCTTCCCCTTCAGCCTCAACTTCTAATATTCAGTTCACATTCAAAAGCAGCCCAGACCAAATCAATCCAGCCAGTTTCACAGCAGAGACCCCCACAACAACACACCAGTTACTCACCAGTTTTTCAGTCATCAGGACCAGTGTCCCACGGGAGGACACAGGGTGCTGGTGCTGCAACACGCAGCTTGCTCGGATCATCAACTGTGGACAACAAGGGTGAGGAACTCTGCTCCTGCATGGATTTCAGAAAGGTCATGTCAACCTGTTCTCACCTCACTGCAGCGGCATGGGTGGAGAAGGTTGAGAGATCCAGAACAACCTCGACTGCGGGGCGTGCGTTGAAAAGAAAGCAGTGCTGTTTAGTTATTTGTTCTGGTTTGTAATAACTAGGCTCTGATTCACGTCTCGAGGTGCCACACTATTAACTGCTCCAAGAGCCCCTGATAAATGTAAACAGAGACACCAAATAGCAGTAATCTCGACCACAACACAAATTATTCACATTCCACTTTTAGATGTCAGAGTGAACGATTAACCTCTGCAGTTTATACATTTACTGATTACACAATCCACTCAAAACATCAAGGAGAGCAATGGCAAACTCAGAAACTGGGGATTTTTATACCTGAAATAATCCTGAGAACACTAAGTTTGAGTTATGTAAACTAGGTTTTTTTACTTCTCTTTCAGATGAAATTGTTGAAAAGCAGCACTTCTAGGAAGCAGTTATGTGTACCGTGCCAAGCATAAAAACCCTGCCCAAGAGGACGGATTAATGTCCGACAACATTTCCAAGCAGAGCTAGGGAACAGAGGAGGGGCTGTCATGAATCTGACACACTGGTGCCTTCCAGAAATTAAAAAGCAATCTGCAGACTGTTCCAGTGCCAGCTGTGTTTCTAAAGAATGCTTTATGTCTAATGCAGACCACATTATCGCCGTTTTAAGCTAAGATTTCACTTAATTTACATAGACTGGGACAGACTGCAGCTGTCTTTGTTTTTAGTGCAGACTGGAATTGCAGGTCGCAGCATGTGAGGCTTTGCCACTATCGGAGTGCAAGCTTGTTTGTTTAAAAATGGAAGACCATGGGACCCACAGTTTTCCAGAGCTATTCACCTTTAGGAAAAGCAATGGTCAAGGCTGGCTTTAGACATGATAAATCATCCAGGAGTTGTATCTTACTGTTCTTTCAAGGCAGAGCGCATGCTCAGTTCTGCAAGGGGACGAGAGCACCCGTGAAAGCCCTGGTACCCTCCTTTCACTGGGTTCAGCCCAGGAAAGCCGGCTACTTTTTTGTTGCTTGATGCCTGTAATGATACTATGTGGAAGGGAAGCCATTTTCAGGTTCTTGGGGGTGGTGGTTGTTGCAGTCAAAAAAACCCCTGAGATAAATAATACAATATACTTGTGCCCAGCAGTACATCCAGCATACTTTGCTAGAAGACATTGCAAGATCATGGATTTGTTTCTGACATACTGGGCTACATGAAAGTGGTTTCATGTGCAAACCTAAAAAAGACATTTCATCTACCTGTACCTCAGCTTCACTAATGTCAAATAGTTTTCTCTGGGGACAGAGTAGTAGTGCTCAGAAGGCATTCAGACCTTACAGTGATGGGTCTACAGCTAGACCAAAGGAGATGGTGCAGTGCCTATCTGAAGAGCTCATGACTGTACGTGCAAAGGTCTTAGACAAGGCAACATTCAGCCTGTTTGCATTTACCTTTTATGTTCCTGATGTCCAGAGTAGAGCCACAATGAGTCATTGGAGTAGAGGAAGGATGAAGTATCTGAGTGAAAGTCACACCACGGCAGTGAAGGGGAAATGAAGCTACTCTGTAAGGAACAGGAAGGTCCTTCAGGCATCTGCTTCAGGTCTACAGGGAGCTGCAGATGTGAAGTCAGCATTCACAAGCCTTTTACACATAGCCTATTTCTTAGTGTGTTCATTCAGGAAAGTAGAAGACCACGTCCTAAACCTCCATCTCATCCTTGGAGTGGGAGAAAGATGCACAACTCTGCTTGGTGAAACTGGGTTTTGCTGGCAGCTACAGCCTCTGACACACAGTTTGGGTGTTCACCTGCAAAAAAGTACCTCCCACCCATGACTGGTTTACATTAAAGAGTCGTTAGAGCCTGGAGGGAGCCATCTAAGAAAATAACAGGACACCCGGTTTCCTCACAAAGTATTATATGTAGCCCTAGCCAAGGGGTCTTGTGCCCTGTTTTGCACAGTAGCTGTGTTCAGCAGAAGTGGAGCACAACCTCTGCAGCAGATCTGCACTCTCATGTCGAGGGCATTTTCACGGGGACAGCTGC
>NW_009224233.1:39988-46162 GCF_000690835.1 Fulmarus glacialis | reverse complement strand
TGGAGCATGGATGCTGAACTCACTCGGTGAACACAGTAACCCATTTGGTTATTGTGTTAAAGGAGAGAGGGAAATGGTCTATTCTGGCTCTTGGACAGGACTGCCAGGGCTGAAACACTTCTTGCTAAACTCAGCATTATCAGCCTTTTTTATCAGCTTGTGTTGCCTGACAGACAGTCTTCTGGCCTCACCTATGGGACTGGGAAACTTAAGTGCTGGGGTGATTCATTTCTGACTCCCAAGTGGGCATCAGTAGGAGTTACTGCCTGGCTGCTCTGTCCTGCTGTGACGGCTGTTGGTGTGGGCTCAGCTGGGAGCAAAACCAGCCCCAAGGAAACTTTACTGCAAAAGGCTTTCCGTAACAGCGCCTCATAGATTCAGAAGGGCTTTGGCGGATGCTCTGAGACTCACTTTGATAAGGTTTTGAGCCCTGAAGAGATTAGCACGTGCCAGCTGAGCTGTGGTAACTCTCCATGTGTTTGCAGCCCCCCAGGATCTGCAGCGGGGTTAGCGGTGCTGCATGTAGAGCTGAGTTACAGGAGCACACTGCAGCTCCTGTGGGCCCGTGGCCACGCCGGGACCCACTGGTGTCCGCACCTCTCTGAGCTCTCATCCAAACTGCCTGAGCCTGCCTGTATAAAGCTGTTGCCCTCTACGTGAGGGAAATCTGCAATATATTTCAGAATGTGCAGGGGAGCAGCGGACCCCCTCAACCGTAAGTCTCAGTGAATTTGGGAGTAGGTTTTGTGTTATGTTGAAAATTGAAGAGTTGGCTACTTCTTAATTCGTGTTCTGGCAGCAGAGGTATGAGGCAGAAATGGTGGGAGGCTGTTTTGTTTCCCCCTCCGCTGTACACCATTTTGCCCTACTGAACTGCTTTATTTGGGACACTTCCTTGGGACAGGTTGCTGGGGTTAATTGTTACACCCACCTCCTGACAAATGAGCGTGACATCAGACTGACTTCAATTTTTTTATAAATATCTACTGCCAATTTGATTAACAGACCTGGCACAGACCTGGAGTTAAAACTGAAAGGGACTGAATATTACTCCTTCCTTTTAAGGGTGTCATAATTTCCCCTCTAGATGGAAAAAGCTTCACACTTACATTTTTCACTAGTATCTACCATTGCGAGCCTTAGATTTTGTCTTTTTTAAGCCTGCATCCTGTAAAACACTGTAATTGCATGCAGCTGTGTTTGCAAGCCATCCTCTGCAAAGGGAAAGCGTGCACTGAAAAAGCACCCAAGCAGAGGACCTCCAAAATACACACTGCAAAAGCTGCTAGCTTACCAAAAAGACCCTCTTTGGTCTGCCCTCCCCTGCCCTCCTCTGCTGTTGCTACCTTGCAGTTTATGACATCCAGATAGTGGGAGGTCTGACAAACTGAACAAGGCAGCGAGCAAGAAATTCCATTCCTGTTGAAATCAGTAATTCCTCCGTGCAGGCTGCTTTTTGTGTGTGTGTGTGTGTGCTCTTTCTTTTGTGTCACTTTGAGAAGGGCTCTGATATTATTATTCTTTTAAATATAGCTTGCCCTGGGGCGGGGAAATGCACAAGGAAAGAGTCGGCAAGCAGCCTATCTCTCAGAAGAAAAGACCAAGCCTCGCAGCACAGGAACTGGCTTCACTCAAGTGTGCAGTTTAGAAGTCAAAAACTATTCCAAATACCACCATTTTGGAGGAGGCTGAAGAAAAAGGACACAAAACTGGCTAACCACAGTGAAGAATATGGTAAATCAGGGTACAAAGTGCACCTAATTGCTGTTTGAGAGTGGGCTCTGAAGTACAATGTAAGTCTTCCTTAAATTGTATTTTTTATCACAGTATCTAGTTGTTTAATTTCCATTCTGAAGCCAGGCTGGGCCAAAAGGTACAATTAGCTATAAAAATCAGCATGGAGCAGAATGTGTAATCTCTGATATGAGGCTGAAAATGATACTGAAATACAACAGAAGTCAGAGACTATCAGCCATATTATGGAAGATGAACTATAAATACGAGCATATCTAATTATTTCAAGAGAAAGATACTGGATGGAATCTTTAATCAACTTTCTTAATAGGGAAGTGAGAGCTCTGCTGTTTCGTATGGCAAGCTATTTTAATACTGCTGTGTTCAAAATTGTGTGATTACAGTTACCAATAGCAATAAGATGTAGCTCCAGAGGGGAGTCCTAGTGGTTGCAAAAGTTTTTTCTCTTTTATTTCTCCAACATTTTTCTCTCTGAAGCCTCAAGTCCACATTCTCTATCCTACAGTTTGGTTTTGCTTTTCAGCTGGATTTTCAATGTATGCCTACACTGGACTTCCTATGGAACTGAAAACAAACCATTTCAGCATTCGGAGTAATTCTGGTATGGTTTTCTATATCACGCCAGTGGCAAAAATACAGTTGACAAAAGATTGTGCTCCCTCAACTTTTGGCATGGACAGCTGAGGAATATAAAGCCTGATGGTGACAAAGGGTGATAATTCCCTATTTTTCCACTATTTACCTCACCAGTTTCAGACTTAGCAATGGATATTCTTTGTGATGAGGAGAGCTCGGTGAACCCAACTGCAAACTCCTTAATACAAATAAATCATGAGAGAAGACTCTACAGAAATGTTCACGGAACTGGAGAGATTAATACATCACATCTCTTTAACTTGACTGTGGACTCTGAAAACCTAACCAATCTTTCATGTGAAAGTAACATGAGTCCACCGTGCTACTCTTCCCTGTTTCAGCTTTCACAGAACTGGCCAGCTTTGCTGACAGTGATAGTGATTGTTTTAACCATTGCTGGAAATATTCTTGTCATCATGGCTGTATCACTGGAGAAAAAACTACAGAATGCCACTAACTATTTTCTAATGTCACTTGCAATAGCTGATATGCTGCTGGGTTTCCTTGTCATGCCTGTGTCAATGTTAACCATACTGTACGGTGAGTATTAGCTATGTAACCTACTGCATGTATTGAGGAGCTTTAAACATTGCATGCACATGTTGTGGCTGTTGTTGTTATTATTTCATTCTCTTACCACAAAAAATTGTAATCACTCCATACAAATTGAAATATACGTAATTGGTTAATGGATGTAAGAATAGGTGAAGTACTTAAATCTTTTCCTACCTTATATTTCTAATTACAGGCATTTTAAATACAGTCCAGAACATTAGTTTATTACTCAGTTGCTGGAGGAATTGTCTCAAAGTGTATATGAAGATGCTTTGTTCTCTCTATTCTTTCAGGTTTTTTTCCCTGGCTTATAAATTTCAATATTCCTAATGAGAATGTAGGGTCCTGCCAGTTACTTTGCTCTGCAAATATGCACAGAAGCACTAATGACTACCTTTAGATCCGAAGTAGCAACCCCTTCACCCTTTTTAATGAAATAATACAAACGTAAATAATTCTCTTAGCACCAATACCCTGCTTAGACATCTACTTAACAGCAAATGGTGGAATAAATATTGTGGGAGTTAAAAAAATGGATGGGAATTAATTCTGCCTAATTTTTAGTAACATTTACAAATGCAAAGCTATGATTTCTTAAGATAAGTTATTTAAGAATTAAGTGAATAATGACTCACAGTTCATACCCTTATAAGTGATTAATAGCACACCTTTCTTCACATTTTCACCAAAAACACTTCCAGCACAGCTCATGTAGAAAAAAGCACCAGCCTATGTGTTCGTTACCAATATTGTCAGGCTGTTACAATCCCTAAACTTAAAGAAATTAGTTTTCCAGTGTCACAACTGAATTGCTACAGTTCAAGGAGAAGCCAGGCAATGTCAGGAGGAAAGTGAGGTTGTTTGCAAAGATTTCTACTGCTTCACTATTTGGGGACTAAAGATCTAAGCATAAACCTGTGACTTAAGAGAGATTTCATCCAGAAAACTGGAAGTTTATTTCCCAGTTTCAGTATTTCTACACAGATTGCCCTCAGAAGCATTTGCAAACTGTATTTGGCATCAGTGATGGTGTAATGATGATGTGATTTATTGTATTAGTGGTGCAATTACCTTTGGTGGGAGAAACAGTGTGAAAGAGAGCCGCGGAAGCAGAAATTGTCCGATGCGTGAGATTAGCAAAACCCTTTAAAATCCTGCGTGATTCCCTGAGACATGCAATAGGGACTCCTGCTGGCCAGGCTCCGCTGCTGAGGAAAGAGGCATCCGAAATCCGTGGCTCGGAATTGATTTGGAAGTTAGGATGCGGGATTTCCTGCACGCAGCAAAGCTGAAACCCTCATCGGGGTGGGGGGGGAAGGCAGCGTCGCCCTCCTTTGCAATCACCAGCGCAGAGGAGCAGCAGGGCACCTAAAGCCATAGGGGAGGGAGTGTGCTGGCTTTGCCTCCTCTCTCCCTGCTTTTTCCCTTGCAAGGTCAAGAAGGGGAGGCCTTTGCAGAATATCTTTGGGTGAAAAATAATCTGGCAGTGCACGCTGGTACCAGAAGAGCTGTCTCAGTATGGTGCACCATCAACCTCCAGGACAAGCAGTGATGGTGCAGAGGGAAACCTCCCCTTATGCAGGAGCATTTGCTTGGCCTCAGCTGCCCAGAGAAAGGCCAGGATGCAGCCAGCATCAGCCACATCACCTATGTTGACAGTCCTGAGCCCAAACCAGGGGCCTTTGCACCCGCCTCACTCTGCCGGGGTACCTCCAAGGTTGTGGAATGAGAGTGTTCCACCACCCGCCCCACAGCCCCTTGAAGGGGGATTGTGACTGTTTTGCTCAAAAGACAGATGATTTCCTTCTTCAGAGCTTTATGGCTACTACGGGCAATTCCTTTCACCCCCAGCCATATGCCTGCCCCAGCCTGCACCCTTTGGGCCAGGCCATGCTTCTCCATCCTCCCAGCAGCACCAGCCTCTGCTGGAAAAAAAGACACCCAGCAAGTCCTGCCAAGGTGGACGTGCCCACAGAGCAGAAAACTCATGAAGTTGAACAACAGCACTGGTTCCCACCCAAAAACACATAGGGTGCTGGATGTCTGTTGCTCCCACGCTGTGGGGCAACAGCAACAGTGTGGAGCAGCTGTCGGGATTATTGGCAGATGATGCATAACTCCCTGCTGCAGTGGAAGGACCAGGCATTTCAGAGGGCTCCTGTCCAGCCCAGTGCTGATCCCAGACATGTGCTTCTGACAAGGCAGGACAGTGCACAGGGCCTCCTCAGCAACTGCCCATACCTCTGGACTCTCCTCTCTTCTTTCCTTACAGCACTTCCTTAGCCACTCAAAATAGTTTTCCCGTATCTCCTGTTACCAACAAGCAGCAGCCCAGCCATCCTGGCCAGCTTGGCTTGTTTGCCTCCTCACCTGAAAGGCCTTGTGAGAAAACATTTTTCCTCTCCTGGATGCTACTATCTGGCTACATCGGGAAGAAAATCTTATCTCAGCCTAGGGACTACCTGCCCTCCCTCTCAGTCTCTCCACCTGAAAATGTATAGATGCACAAGCATCACTTGCCTGTCCCTTGGACGGGACTCCCTCATATGAGTTCCTGGACCTCATGAGCTCTCATGGACCACATGAAATCCTGGACCTTGTATAACTTTCCCTGCCTACCCAATCTTTACATTGCAGCAGTTTTGTTTTGCTTTGTTTTGTTTCCCCCGGATATGTCGAGGGGTGAATTGGTCAGTGGCCAAGGTGCCCTGTGCCATGTGCCCCATAAAATGTCCCAAGGCCTGCCTACAAAATTCCTAATTCTTATTGCGTCCACAGTTGGCTCCTCTCATGTACTTTCCCCTTTCTTGGTCCTGTAGTCTCCAAGGTACTCTATCTGATGGATGCTGTTTTATCCCTGCCCCATTCAGGTTTAGAGCAAGGACAAGAGGTCTAGAAGGATATGACAAATGCGCTCCCAAAGGCCACTGAAGCAAGAGAACAGATGCATGTTGTCAAGTGTAAAAATACTTTTTTACTTTTCCCTGTGTGAACTGTCCTGGCCTGACAGAGAGATGCTGCTGGGAAGACATGGCGTTGAAAGCCAGCCCTCACGTAATACACTCCAGAGACCAGATTCCGCACTGGAAGACCAGAAAACAAGATAAAACATATTCATAAATGCTGTATGGTTTGTCAGGGTCAGATCATATTATAGCAGTCCAAGAGCACCAAGAAATAGGTCTCCTCAGTGCTTACTGAGACTAAATTCAATTAGGCACAGACCTA
>NW_009224233.1:0-39978 GCF_000690835.1 Fulmarus glacialis | reverse complement strand
TGTTGCAGATCTTGTACCGTATCTCCAAAGGAGACAGGCACCCCCCGAAACACTAGCGTGTTCTCACCATACCAGCTTTGGCATTGCCCCATGCTGCACTGTCATGGGCAACTTGGGTAATACACTCTAAATTAAATCACCACAAGATAAGGACAGGGCTAACTGCAAAACTTGCTCCAAGGAGAGTTATTAGTGGTTCCCTGAAGGACTAGAAGGGCCTTTGAATGGGGGTCCTGCAGGGCTCTTGCTTAGCCTGGGTCTCCTACTGCTCCTAACAACTTGGACAGTATACAGAGTGTGAGCTTACACACCTTTCCAAAAGCACCAGGCTGGGAGAGGTTACAAGCACTCGGAGGGACAGGATCAGAATCATCAACAAGCATCTGCACCCCTGAAGAGAAAGTCCAAAATGAATAAATAGCGTTCAGTGAGGATAAATGCAGAGATATCCACTCAGGAACAAGATAGCAAACCAACTACTGCTGGGGAAATCTGTCCAGGCTTCAGGAATGCTGAACAAGATCTGGCTGTCAAAATGGATTATAAGCTAAGCATGTGTCACTAGTATGGTATTTTTATACAAAAGACACTCATCATTCCAGGTTGTGTAAGTAAGGACATTCCCTGCAAGACCCGTGAAGTAATCTTGATTTCACTTAGCAGTCAGGAGGCTTTTGCAAGAGCACTGAGTCCTGTTTTGGTCACTGAACAATAAGCAAGATGTGGATAAATTAAATAGCATCCAGGGTAGAGAAACAAGAGGCACAAAAGTTTTAAAAGCATCATCTGTAAGCAAAAGATAAAGGAATTGGCTTTGCTTAGTCTGGAAGAGAAAAAGAAAAAACTAGGCAAGACACGATAGCCATCTTCCAATAGCTTCCAGAAAGGACAGCAATCAATTATTCTTCATGGCTAGTGGAAAGAACAAGGAAAAAGGGAAGGCTTAATTTGTAGCAAAGATGATGTAAGTTGGATATTGGTAAACACTAATGCATTTGCTTTTGATTGCTCTCTCTGGAGGAACCTATCAATATTCATTGATACAGGGAATATCCTTATTTAAGTATGTGGTAGGTACCTAAAGACAGGTGAGATAAATATCACTGGTATGCAACAAAATACATTTCTTTCTTCAGCTACCACTAAATCTAAAGTTTTGGTTTCGGAATTTAGGTGCTTTGCATATCAGCAGGTGTTAATACTGCAGTAATTACATGGATAAAAAGTCCTAAAATAAAATTGAGAACTTGCAGGTTCACAA
The DNA here is from genome assembly GCF_000690835.1 of Fulmarus glacialis. Taxonomy (NCBI): domain Eukaryota; kingdom Metazoa; phylum Chordata; class Aves; order Procellariiformes; family Procellariidae; genus Fulmarus; species Fulmarus glacialis. Next base: position 38,717 of record NW_009224233.1, on the reverse strand, counting down.
TGACAAAATTGCTTCTGCTTCCATCGATTTGCTGCCAGAAATGGTTAATTATAACATCAAGCATTAGCACTATGCAAATAGCATTAAAAAGAAAAAACCATACACTTCTTGTAGTCTGGGAAAGAAGCAGAGTTAATCCCAAAAGCCACAGAGTTAGAAGGTTGCAAGCAACTAAAAAAGGTTTCTTGAAACAGTGTCAGGCAGCTTCTATTGAAGGCATCATTTACTACCAGCTTCTACTAAAAGGATATATGCACCAAGACGTATGTGCCACAACAAAAGATGTGAGTATGTCACAGTCTTAGCTGATGTCAACTTTCTCTTGTGCAGGATACACATGGCCTCTACCTACAAAGCTCTGTGCCATTTGGATCTACTTGGACGTGCTTTTCTCCACTGCCTCCATCATGCACCTCTGTGCCATCTCACTGGATCGTTATATTGCCATTCGAAACCCCATCCATCACAGCCGGTTTAACTCAAGAACTAAGGCTTTTGCAAAAATAATTGCTGTTTGGACCATATCAGTTGGTAAGTGAGGCAATGTTTCAGCACGTAATTGCAGATTTCTAGCCTTTGAGAGGATTTGACGTATATACTGCAGTCTAAAACTGTACTCTCTGCCTACAATATTTTGCTTGCCCCCATCTAAGAAGTGCTGTAATGTAGTAATTATGCAATGGAAATCAACAACGACAACAGGAAATGGAGGAGAACTGAGCAGCGCTGTCACTGAAAGAATATACATCAGTGATAGAACTACTGGGTTCAAGTTTGTTTTAAGATGTGTTTATTTCCCATATTGATTATCCATCATTACCTTAACATCTGAAAAGAAAAAATTATCTCAACCCAAAAAAAGATTTCCCTGTTTTATGTAAGTCAGTTGTTCTCAGCTTCTTACTAGGTAATTTGTTTGGAGATGTTTCTTATGTTTTCTGCCTTTCTCCATGCGTAGGGTAGGGTATTTACGCATCCTATTTAGGAGGCATTAGATACTCTGTGTACACTGTAAATGAGAGAAGTTTCCCCACAGGACAGTTCAGAGTTGCAGCCTAAAATACGTGCCCTGAATGAGTCCCTAGATTAATCTCTCTTTGCACTGGCAAAACCCAGCGGCTTGAAACTAGGCATGGGAGTGCCACTCTTCCATTCCCGTGGTGGCAGCACCCTCCATCCAGAGCAGTTTCACAGCAAGGGAGGTGGAAAGAGCTTGGTGTCTGATGTCGTAAGGGATTTCCTCACACACCTGGGGCAGCAGTTCTCAAATGTGTTGAAAGCAGAGTTCCCTTTCAGCTCATCTGGTTCTGTAGACCCCCTGAGCATTGGCAGCTCACTTATTCAGAAGTAGAAAAAATTCACTCTCTTGCCCTGGAAGAGATAAGTGTCGCCAGCAATCAAAGGTAATTAGCCGCTTCCCTGACTAATACAAATTATTGTGAGTGGTAACTGTAATCCATTACCATTCTTCCGAGGGGAAGGAAAGGAGATGATGCCTAACACTGCTGCCTGCCTGCTGCTCTGAATCGTCTCCTGGCCTCCCTCTTGATCCAGGCCCAGAGTCTGAGAAAAAGCAGTCTAGGATTTTTATGACTTAAAACAGACGTATCTTCTGCTGCGCAGCAAGAAATAGTGGGAACCCTCTCTCAACAGGAGGACAGTTCTGCATTCTCCAAGACCTGGTGAGGTTCAACAGCATCATGTATGGCTCTGGGGTGCATTCAGCTGATGCCTAGTACAGGCCACCCTAAAAATACCTAGCTCTATAAAGGAAGCCTAGAGCAACTCAGAGGTACCTGTCTTCATTTAGATTAGATGAATCACACCTTATATCTCTATAGTCACCTTTTTTATCAGTCCAGTAGAAAACATATTACTTACTCTGTCCAGCTTTTCCAATCTTGGACACTGCTAAATGCAAGCGTTTTCGGTGCATTATCGATATAACATAAAAAAGTCAAGCATTCCTTAAATTTGTACGTACTGTGTTTGTCAGCATTTGTGTTTAGTGCGTGTGAAATTACTGTCCTTTTAAACACAAATAAATTCACAGAATGATCAGAATGACCATTCCAGGGGCAAACCAGTGGTCCACGCTGCTCAGCATCTTTCCTTAGACAGTGTCTCACTGCCAGAGTATCTGAATTAGCTCACTATTAAAACGAATCCAGAAAAAAATATTTTTTAAGCCCTATTAGTTAGAACATGGTTTATGTCCTGTAGCAGGAAGGTTTAGTTCTTTGATATCTCGATATTTAATTTCAATAGTTAGGAGTATTTTTTGCAGTAATAATTAATAACAACTTACCCATTATAAAAACACCTTTTCTGCTCTCTAGAGAATTTTGTTTTAAGTGTGGTCAGATAAGACACAAATTATTATTACTATGACAAGTGATAGCACGGTCCCTATTTATATAACTCTGAAAAATACAACTCCTTATTTTCTTGGAAAGCACTCAAGTGTGGCATGAGTGAAAAGGACAGAGTTCTGCTTTACCGTGGCTGGATAAGGACACGTGAAAGGGAACGGTGGATGTTAGGCAAATAGGTGGGTTGATAGGGTAAACTCCATCTCATTCACACATCACATGTTATCAAAACAGCAAGTAGATTAAATAGATACAAATGAATTCAGGCAAGCACACTGAGGTGTGCAGGAATGAAGTGGTGCTGAGCTGGTCTGCTAGTCCTGTGGAAGCAAGGGGCATGGGGAGACGAGCTGAAGGAAAATGGTCTGTTCCCAGCCTGGCAACTGTGTCATGAATGAGCAAATGTGATGTGCTCCAGAGGACAGACAGGGAAGCAAACACACAGCAAGCTATAAAGTAGCTGCTGAGCTAGTCACTGCCAGGCTGGACTGAGATTGCACCATGGCATATTGCTATACTAATAGAATAAAGAAAAATACCAGTATTATAAGGAACCTTGATAAATCCCAGATGACCCACGCAACTTGCTGTCAGTCAGTCATTGACCCTGTCCTCCTGATCTGCCACGATCCAACTCAGAATAGATAGGAAATAGTTTCTGAAGAACGAGGTGCTTTCTATATCATTTTCTAATAGGAAATGGTTTCTGAACAAAGAGATGCTCTATGTATCATTTACCTGTCTCCAGGCTCTCAGTGCTACTTAGAGTGGCAGGGCTATAAATTATTTGCATTTTCACATAGCTACAGCTGGCACAGACAGAGCCGGTATCGGGCAGAGCGTGCTCTCCACAGTGCACGGTGTGGCTGCCATCTCACTGACAATTTGGAGAGGCAGGAGTTTCTCAAGGGTTTGCCCTCCAGCCTCAGTTACAGCCTCTAGCCTCAGATATTCTTTGGCTTCCCTTTGCTCCTGCAGGTTGCAGCTGAGCTGGTGCCCTGTGAACTTTCATGATGTACGAGATGGAGGGTAAAAAGCAAGAGAAAGAAATGAAAGATGTCATGTTCCCCTGTGTAGAGGCTCATTTTGCCAGGGGAAGAGGGGGGAACCTGCCAACCCTCAATAGCTCCCTCACTGTCAAAATCCTTAGTCCATCCTCTCACACACCCTCCTTCAATGATTGTTTTACCAGGCTGAGTCCCAACCTATATAGGCTCTGTTTGTGTGGCAGTATCCCATGCCCAGGTCATCTTTGTACCCTTCTCTGAACCTTTTCTAGTGCTTCTACACCCTCTTGGAGACATAGGTGGCCAGACCACAATATCCAAGACATGGACACCATGAATTCACGTGGTGCAGTAATATTTTCTGCCTTGTTCTCAATTCCCACCTTAATAAGCCCTACCTTTCTTTTAGTCTTTAGGACCATCCCTGCACACTGAGGTCAGTGACTCCAAAGTCATGGAATCGCGGAATGGTTTGGACTGGAAGGGACCTTTAAAGGTCATCTAGTCCAACCCCCCTGCCATGGACAGGGACATCTATCACTAGATCAGGCTGCTCAAAGCCCCCTCCAACCTGGCCTTGAACACTTCCAGTGATGGGGCATCCACAACTTCTCTGGGCAACCTGTGCCAGTGTCTCATCACCCTCATCATAAAAAATTTTCTTCCTTGTGTCCAACATAAACCTACCCTCTTTCAGTTTAAAGCCTTTGCCCCTTGTCCTGTCACTACAGGCCCTGGGAAAAAGTCCTTCTCCATCTTTCTTATAAGCCCTATTTATACATTGAAAGGCTGCAATCAGTTCTCCCCGGAGCCTTCTCGTTTCCAGGCTAAACTCCAACTCTTCCAGTCTTTCTTCATAGGAGAGGTGTTCCAGCCCTCTGGCCATTTTCATGGGCCTCATCTCTTTCCTGAGTAATGACAAATAGTTTTGCATATTTAGATAGGGTTCCCCCTCAACTAATGTACAACTCTTTGCTTCTTAGCACTGAATTTTGTCTGCTACTTTGCTGTCCATTAGCTGAGATTTATGAGCACCTTCTGCAATTCTCTACAGCCAACAGCTGCGTGTCACCAGCACATTTACTCAGTTCCAGTGTCCATGCAGACAGGTCATGGATGGGCTGAATAGCACTGATGAACACAGAGGGTTGTTGGACACTACCTTCTACCGCCCTTACTGTGGAAACAAACCATTTAATCCTAGCCCTTTTTTTCTGTCTTTCAATCCATCTTTTTTCTACAAGAGAACCTTTCTTCTTCTGCCATTAGAGTTTAATTTCTTTACCAGCCTTTGACAAAACAGTGTTGTCAGAGTTTTCTGGAAATCCAGGAACATTATATCAGCTGGATCACCCATTTCCACCTGCTCGCTGACTCCTGCAAATACTTCTAGCTAATTTGTGGGGCATGGCTTCTAGCTGATTTTTAGGGCATGCAGAAGTTCTCCTAATGCTTCCCAATCTACCCACGTTTCTTTCATTATGACTTCTAATTTACCTAAGTAATAACACTTTCATTCACTAAATTTGTAATTTTCCTTTTATTCACTAAATTCACAAATTTATTCAGTGAATTTGATCCAAAGACCAGTCAATCAGTGGTCTTCCTTCTATTGGCTCCAGTGATACATAAAGTATTTAAAAACAGCATAAAAAAGCACAGATAATTTGATGTACTCGACTTTGGAAATCTTGACTTTCTTAGTTAAAAAAAAGTTGTACTAATATTTGGTTTTGCATTTAGTGGAAGAAGAGGATTTAGCCAGCAGCCTTTCTTTCACTAGACCATGTAATGCCACAGGCAATTGGTTTAAAATGGATTCTAATTACTGTAACAGATTCTAATCATGTCTTTAATTCTTAAATCATCCAGTACCCAGAGTGGCTAGATAATTAGATTATTTGTAGCTGTTGAAGGCAAAAGCCCATTAAACCCTGAAAATTATTCCATTTGTTTTAAAGCACAGAGGTCATTACTGAGAACAGATGTAAAAAGCCCAAGCATTTCCCCTTCCTAGAAAAATTAAGAGTTGAATTTTGAATAGTGTTTAACTGGAATCTATAGAATTGTAAATAGAGCCTATGGTGAAAAATAACAGGTAAAGCACCTTTGAGTCCTAAGTGGGCCTAAGAAATGTATTGCTCTGCAAGTGGCCAACAATGCATCATTCTCTCCTTTAAAAATCCTTGAAAGGGCCACATAAAAGAATTACAGTCATGAATATTAAGCCCTTATATATATCATTCCTCAGTCCTTATCTCTCTCTATTCCTCTGTTAACGGTTTAAGTAATGTGAAGTTTGATGAAGCCCAAATACTCTTAGCTGAGTTTTCTCTTCTCTTATCCTTTCTCACTCAGCCTACACATCTGTTCACTGCCTTCAGGCAGTCTCTGCTCTCCCCAGTTATTAACAACTTAGATTTATTCAGTACCTTTCATGCAGAAAAAAAGTCCAAAGTGGAGCTGGATGAAGCTGGTGAAATATCTCCCATCGCAACTCTCTTAAAATTTTGCCATTGCTTTCGAGGCTTCAAAAATACAGAAATACTGTAGCGTGTGAAGCAACATTCTCCAAAATGCAGGGTGCAAAAAGTTCTATGAAACAAGCCCAGTGCAACTGAGCCCTCTAATAATTTGGCAGTGTGAAGCTTTATGCTGACATAGAGGCTTACACCTCCTTCCCAGGCAGCCTACAATTTCTCTGTGTGACTTCTTGCTGTCCTACAGCATAGGAAGGTCCAAGGAAGCAGCTGGGATTGGGAGAGTACAACTACCAGTGTCTCTGAATTGTGGTCTGTTGACAGCTTTGGCCTCCTTCAGCTCAATCCTCCTTCTGCCAAGGACAGCTTTAATTTGAAAGTCCCTTTGCTGTTTTCAAAAGGCACAAATAGGCAATGGGGTGCAGGTTGGGAATCCCTGTTCTGGATCCACCGCATCCTCCATTTCTTCCAGATGACATACTTATAACGTGCCAGTTCATTCAAGTCTAATTTAGGGATGGTTTGGCATAGGAAAAGACCACTTGTTATAAGATGGAATATGCTGCCAAAATACATAAAATTGCAAATAATTACACACAGCACTGTACTCCGAGATAGATTTAAATTGAGCACCTAAATTTGGAAATGCTAGAGCTAAACTTGAAATCTCTGCTACGCTACTCTCTTTACCATGTAGTCATTCACTTTGCTTCCATTTCTTCTTTTGAAAACTTGGCTTTGCATTCTTAGCAGTATTTATAATAATTTCCTTAGTTAACATTTCTTTTTTTTTAATCATACTCATGAAATCATCTCCCAGAGAGTGAACATACTGTTTGCTCTTTCCAGCCGGAGGATCTCAAGGGCAAACATTGTAGGTTTTGTGTTTGGGCAATGCCCTGGGACCTTTTCCATTTGTGGATATATATATATGTCACCATAAAAATAAAATGCCATAAAGATGTTGTCAAAAATTGTGACACAACATACAGAGAAATTTGCATTAACTATAATGAAGGGCCATGGCACAAAATTTCATAAACAAAGTATTAGAGCTTCATCACCATCTCACAGAAATAGGATCTTCATTTTATTATTTTATAGAGGCACAATGTATTAGGCTCAGTAGTCAGCAACAATTATGCCAGTAGAAAGTTCATTGCCATACTAATGACTCCACCAGCCGTGACAACTAATGAGTAAACGAGCACTTCATGCGTAGGTTGTCCGAGGGAAGTTAACATTCAATGCTGTGATGCATATTTCTGAGTTGGCTAGCACATGTATTCTGGTTATGAGACATTACTTAAGATGGTTCTGAGAAAGAGAAATATTGTATTTACTTTCCTCATTGATGTAAATTATTCCCGTATTTCCCATGTAACAGAATCCTTTGCTTGATTTGTTCTTTGCAGAAGAGTGAACACATCTCATCCACCAGATCAACAGCCTACCACACATATCTCCTTCTCATAACTGTGACAGTTAAAAAAGCTTGCATTTTGAACTTGTATATGTTTTTTTCGTTATCTGACAAGGAGGTGTTACTAACCTTATACTTTTCTTTATGAAAAAATGCTCAAAGGAATGGTAATTATGGAACTGCTTTCTAAATTCTCCAAATTTGGAAACAAATTAAGAAATTAAGAGATTAAGAAACAACGTAAAAATCCATAGGGCCACATTTCCAAACCAGAGACATTGAGCAACCTGCCATACATCTGGATGGAGAAGAAGACATTATACCAGTACATATGTATTGTCAAATGAAGAATAATTATTATGTATACATCTACCATTTTCTTTGTATAATTACCTAAGGTTTTTGCCTATGAAAAAGGCACACAGACATTTTGTGAGCACCTCTTTTGCAAGAAACATTCTGTTTTATGGTTGAAAAAAGGAATGAGGAGTGGTCACAACATTAATATGTGGCTTTTCTTTCTGCTTTGGTTTTATTTTTAAGGGCAAGTTTTAAACAATAGAGCTGTATTTTTAATAGCAGAGCTATGTGGAAAGAACCTTAGTCAAGGTACTGATGACAGAATTTGTTCATTGTCTTTTTTTTTTTTTAAACTTGTCTTTGCTTTGAAGACCATAAGGACCATGTTCTTCCTCTCCCTGAAGCTACTGGCAAAAAAGCATTAAGTTCAATTGGACCAGACCAGTCCTATCATCAGGTTTCTTTGAATGAATACGTAACTGTTTGTTGGCAATATGACCTATAATCAGCCATCTCTCTTTGTAGCATACGTCAGAGTAAATGGAATGTTTTAAGAAAAAAGGCAGTAACAGTACAGTGCCTATTATAAGTTATTCCTTGTTCCCTGAAAGGCTATATTTTTCAGCCAGTCATGTACCCAGCACAGCGCGCAATGCACACAAGAATCCAGAACGGATTCCCCATCCAGAAGGGGAAGGATGAGCCTAGGTCCTATCCCAGGATACCCTTTTCCGCAGAAAGTGCTATGTGAGGTGTTGCAAAATGCAGAAAGGACATGTTCACAGGCCTGCTCCGATCTTTTTCCAGTAGGTCTCTACAACAGTACATGCTCAAAAGGGGATCCTATATTGACCAAGAAATGACTTGAGCATCTCTAATCAGAGGAACTGTGATTTCTGCATAGCAGAAGCCACAGGCAATATAAATGAGCAGAAAAGAAGTGCACAAGGAATTGTGTTGGGATTTATAAACTCTGTCATCTGTACACTGCAATTGCATTTAATCGCCTTCAAAATTAAAAATAGTGTTGTTAAAGTAGCACTGTATTGCATAAAAGAAAATGTCAAGAAAAAAGAAATTTTCTTTCATTTTAAAATTATACAGAGCAATTTCACAGCTTCTTTTATGTATTTTAAAGAATTAAATTTTATTTAAGCCAGATTTTGCATTTTATAATGTTAAGAAAGAGAAACGTATCACAGAATTCTGCTTTAAAATGAAATACTTACATTTACCCCAATTAGCAGGAACATTGCAAACTATCGCACACTCAGGCTGCAGTTAACTTTCCCCGTGCATTTCCTGGCCCATGCCATTGGCATCATTTCTAAGCAGAAGCCCAGCTAATAAAAGTCAGGGGTTTTGTCAGAGCTGAGGCAACATATTCCTAATTACCTACAATAAATTTAGAAATACCTGTCAGCTAATTTTTCCTATGATGTCCTCCAGAGTCACTGATGGAAAACAGCCTGTCAAACTCCTATGATGTTCTGAAAGCAGGCTGAGGCACTGCGATAAAGGCTGTCTTTTCTGGGTGATCAAAATTGGAGCTGTGTATTTCACAGTATTCCGTCCTGTATTTATGTTGCAAGTACATCACACCCACTGGGAAGACTTGTTTCCTTTTGGCAGAACATAACCCTCGTTATGATTTTGTATTAGATCTGAGTTTTGAAATGTCAAATTGACCACTATTGCTAGGATCATAGACTGAGCTGAACTGTGAGTATCCCGAGATAAATACTGTGTGGTTTTAGGTCTCAGGTGCACTGAGTGAGCAGTGTAACTTTCTCCTTACAAGCGTAAAAGTGCCCAAAAGTTTTACGTTGAATGTTCCCAGGGTAAAACCAGCCCTGCCTTGCATACCACTGCAGGACATGAGGAGGTCCCTCCAGCATTCAGAGTAGCCATTTCTTGTTGCAAGGGCAGTTCATGTATTTATTTTTCATTTTCAAGGTGGTTTGTGACATTTAGCAGAAAGATAAGCCTAGGGATTATGCAATAGCACCTACACAGACACCTGTAGATGGTAAAGACGGGCAGATACGACCTATCACTTTTTCATCTCTTCTTCAACCCTGCCATCTTCTAAATGTGACCAGGGCTCTGACTGATTTAACGAAAGAGCAGATCGGTCAGGGTGAAGGGCATTATCCCCTGAGCGGGCAGTGAAGCATAAAGCACAGGATCCTGAATCATGATGTTCAGACCAGTGCAGGTCTCTAAGCTGCTTCTCATCCTGTTTTTCTTTCCAAATTATCCATTCCATCAGCACATCTACCCCAGCAACAGCCCAGCCATTGGTGCAATCTTCTTGTATAACTAGCAAGAAGCTGACCATTTGCTTAATCAGCAGCCTCTGCAAGCAACCAGGAGGCATGGAGAGACAAGACAAAGATCTGGATTAAAGTGGGACCTGGTCTGAGGTCTAGAATATCCAGAAGAACTACAGTTTTGGCTGTCTGTGCCCTTCAGACTCAGTGCAAAATTGTTGCTAAAAAATTAATAATAATTAAACAACTTATCTGATAGTCACATTCAGCTGCATTTTAAACTACACAACGAGGTCAAGCAGCACTGCTGGAGAAATCTCAGAGAGATACCAAAAGAAATCTCTACTCAGTTCAGTGGAGGATTAAGGCAGAGTTAAGTAAATTATCAGCATTCAACAAATTACACCAAGTAATAATTAAAATCCGAGAAGCATAAAAACTGGGATAGTAGAGGACCTTGTCACTTAGACTGCTCCAGGAGCCATCACATTAGTTGCTTATGATAGTGGAATATCTAAAATGTTTCCATAATTCCTAGCTTATTGCTATTTTTTATATATATATATTTTAAGCACTACTGCGTACGTAGCATGTATAGCATATAACGTTAGCCCTGAGGAGTCTTCAGGAGCTTCATAGCTAAAAGGACAGAATGATAATGTGTGATCTGGGAAGATCCTGTTATAAACGTATGGTATTTCTTTCTTTCTCAAAGCACAATTATCCCCAAATCTACTCTCCCAGGGGCCTGAACAGTGAACATTGCAAGCCATCTGATGTGGAATACAAAAAGGTCCTGTGCTAAACAGGAGGAATATCACAAGTGGCTGGAGTTGATCCCACTTAGAGGCTCTTTTCCTTTTCAACTTAACATATTTACCTAAGCCAGTGACAACCGTAAATTTGTATCTTCGTTTGACTAGAAATTAAACCATTGCTACAGGGAACTTAAAAACACCAATGCAATTTAAACAACATTAACTGAGTACACAGAAAGGAAAAAGGGTGTTTGACCTGAGCCACAGAAGTAGCAGGTTTGTCCATCCAGGAGCTTTAAATAAGAATGAGTAGCACCTCGTCCCTCTGTGGAGAGAGCTAGGCTGGAGACCTGTGGCACCTCTTGCAATTTTTCAAACTAAATATTCAGCTTTTTATCGTAAGGTCAGTCACTACTAATCGCCATAGATGAAGTGGTTACACAGCCATCATCAGCCTACATCCCCTGGAGGAGAACATTAAGCCCAGCTCCCTCCCAACTCCCAGCTGACAGCAGGATTGTAGCTGCTGTCTGGCTACCTTGGACTTGGGCTCTGCTCAGCCAGCACCCCCAGGCAAGCCGCTTCCTCGGCCTCCTGTCCACGCTTAGCCGGACACCGCCTTACTCTCTACTCTTTCCAGATGGGGGGATAGTGATAAGTCTCCATCTCACCAAAGATCAGACTGCAAATAAATTGGTATTGTAAATAATAATGCAATTAAATTACAGGGTGGGACATCTTAAAAGCCTTTTATTGTTACATTAGAACCCCCCCGCACCCCTAGATTTTTGCACTGTGCATGCGACACACCACCCTCTCTCCCTCCTGGCGGGCCTTCCCTGGTGGGAGGCAGGGATTAAAGTGCAGGCAGATGCGCAGGGCAAGCTGGAGTCCATGTAGGAGGGCTGGCACATGGGGCCATGTGCCCTGTCAACCTCACTTGAAATACAACGCCACCATCCCAGCTGGGAGTGCTGGGATAGAGACTGGGACGGTGTGCAGGCAGAGGACTCCTCCCAGGAGTCTTCACCAGACCCAAATGAAAATATACGTGTTATTGACAAACTACAGGGCTTGCAGAGATCTCCACTGCTACCCTATACCCTTTCTACCCTATGCACTTGAGAGCTGGCAGGACATCTCCTTTGAGATAACAGATACACCAGCCAAACTGCAGGCTAAAGGTTTCACAGCGCTGGCCTTGTCGGTCTTCAGGGGATTGCTGATGTCTGTAACGATCTACAGACACAGTTATCAAAATGAGGCTGATGTAAGTAATGATGACTTCAGATCATGAAAACACAGCTTGTAATTCAGTTATTTAGTTGAGCAGGTATGTGTGCACGTGCAGATGAGTGTGTGTCCGTGTGAAATCAGTGCTTATTTTCAGCCCTGCTTCTTTTAACGTGGTACCGACATGCCTCTGAGCCGAGGATGATATAGAGTACCCACGCCTCTCCACTCCTTGTCATATTTCATACTCTCAGATTTTAAAATGCACCTGAGGTTGCAGGCAGGTCTCCCTGACTTTCCCATCTTCAGGCACTTCCCTGTGAGAATAGCTGGCCGGGGAGAGGGCTAATGAGAAAGAGGAGCCTCTTGCCAGACGCAAATCTAACCTAGCCCAGGTCGCAGCAGAAGAAAGTTATGACATCCATACAGATGGCCTGTATGGAGTGGGGTTTGCCCCTCTCTCGGTGCTCCTTCAGCATTGCCACTCTGACACTAGTTGTCCATGTGCTCTCAGCATCATCTGGGAACCACGGGACTGAGCAGGGCAAAGGAGAAGCAATTTCATCTTGGGTGTAACGGGGCAATGTGGTGCCAAAACACTGCTGAAACGGTCCCATAAACATTTCTTTGTCCCGTCTCTGAGGATGGGCTAAGTTTTCACCTGGGGAACAGAGGGATGGTGCTTTCTCAGGTGAACAAATTTGCTCTACATGGCACGATGGCATGCTCCTTACTGGAGATCAGGTTGAGTGGGTTCCTCTGGATCAGTAAAGAGGAAAAGGATTTTTAGGCTGTCTCTACTATTGGCTTTTAACCTCCTGGACATCCTAGAGCTAAACAGCTGTGTCTGGCCTTCTGCTGCAAAAGCAAGTCCAGATGCCTTCTTGCCTCCCCCTTCTTCTCTGTAGATGCATTTATAATTACTTGTATTTGCACGGTAATTTACACAAGGCAAAGAGATTTACTTTTTATCTAAAAGTTGACACATTTACCAAGTCTTTTGACATCTTTCTCCAGGTTTAACATCACTAAAATACTCAGAATCAGACTGTGAGATCTAACCAAGCACAGTAAAAGGGAGATTCATCAAATCCATGGGAGACCTGTGGAAGAATCTGGCATGTGGTACACATTATTTTGTCCTTTAGCCATATTGTGCAAAAATTTATTTACTGGGCAGTTTGGTATTTCTTACTTATTTAGGAAAAGTTCTGTGCCTCAGTTGATAGAAATGTTATAGTAAACAACCAGCTGGAATTCAAGTATCTGTGTCATTTAAAATGAAAATTTCTGCATAGAGTCTTTCAATTCTCTGAGCTTTCCACTGCTCAAGAACATACCCTTCCTATTTGCTGGCCCTAGAGGTGAAGCTTTTACCTGTGGGTGTCCTGTACTGCAAGTCACCAGTGTGCTAACTCCAAGCAGAAATACTTTTACTCTACAAAGACAGAAGCACTGCAGAGCTTCAGTTAAAATGAGCCAACTTGCAGTCAAGGGCCAAGGAGGTCATTACCTGGGAATAACTACAAGCACATCAGGGAATAACTAAAAAAATGTAATATTCAAATGGTTACCAAGACTAGCTTTGGGAAGTGTGACTGCCTGCCTGCTTATGAAAGACCAGACAAGGCAGCACAGCTTTCTCCAGCAATTTCTTACCCCTTGGAGGCCTCCCTTCTGCACACCGCAGTCGGCAGAAGGTGATGGCAGCCTGTGCAGACAGACCTGTGCTGGCACTAAACTAAGAGGGTTTGGTTGCAATAGCAAGATTCTCTATGTCAGCTTGTTCAGCTGAAACCACTGGGGTCTGATCACCATTGCTCCTTGCTGCATCCATGAATGGCATAATCTGAAATCCCCAGTCCCTAAATCCTTTTTCAAAATAAATTTCTGCAGGACATTTATAAATCTTTCTTTCTTTCTTTCTGGCTATTTGATAAGTGTAGACTTCTATATGCCTCTGTTAGTCCCTTTAGTGACTGGGTAATCATATTACACAGAGGGATAACGACTTCTCTTGATTTGAGATAGCTGTGAGAAGCTAGTAAGCACCTTGGCAGAAACCTCTGCCCAAACTAAAGGTAAGGTCACTAGCTGAAAAGCAAAGACTGTACTGGTGAAGAGGCTCCACTGAAAATTGGTATGCAAAAGGTTGTGCCTTCCTCAGATGCTCAGAAGGATTGGAAAATCCAACAAGGAAACAAGAGCGACCAGACACGAAGGACACAGAACTACTGTAAACAAGTCCTGCAGCACAGCTAAGAAAGGGGATTTGAGGTGTGTATAGGCAGGAATAGCACTTAAAGCCGAGAGTAAAGAAACCGCTTCCTGCTGTTGGATTCTTGCTGCCTCTAGGAAACAAGGCTGCATGCACATTTTGTAAGGGAACAGGATTATACCAAAGCAGTAAGCGACTCCATCAGCTGTTTCCTCTCATAACTCAGCCCACCCTGGAGCCCTGGGTTTCTAACCAGTTGGGTCAACAAGGGGCAACTGTCCTTCATTTCTTGCTCTGTCCTCCTTGTAATGCTCCTCTAATTCTGTTTCTATTTAATTTATTAACACAGTCCTACAAATTAATTTGGAGATATACATCTCTGTTCTTGTAAGAAATAGGCTTCAGGACTGAGGACATAAATGAGAAACAGCAGGAAGACACTAAGACCTTTTCTGATTTTGTTTTTCTAAAGTGAAATAGACGATTTACAGCATTATATTATTATAAATGATAATTTACAATAATTTTCTCACATAAAAAGAATTGAATATATCTCCTACTAGGCTAAATAATATGTTTCCTTAGAGATTTTCTGAGCTGCCAAGAACAAAGCCAGTTCAAAATTTATAGAATAATCCAAGCGTTACCTGGCACCCCCTATGTGAAGTTAAATACAAAGTAGTTTTCCCTTCAGTTGTGTTAAATAGAACACGTGTGACCAAATAAAGCGTTCCAAGGGAAAGATACAGAAAACCAGCTCTGTGTGTGCCCTCGAATAAAAAACTGAATTTGGCCTATAGACAGTGATAAGTAAAATTCCTGGACCCACTCTGACTTCAGTCCTGTGAGGATAGCGCCTCTGGAATGCAGAAAGGAGACGATGCTCCACCAGCACTGTGACTCACTTAGCTCTCAAGCAAATCCATCTGAAAGCAAATATTAGGTGGGGATTTGTGAGAGAAAACTCCTCACCCACTCCTGCCTCCATCAACACGGGTACCTGCTGCTAGGGAAGAGGTCCATGCTTGTCTCACATGTGAGGAGAAAGTCTAGCCTAGAACTTTGGGGACACTGCCATGCTGACTAGGAAAGGCAGAAGTATTTTAACATTCATGCTAACTAGATGCAGCCTCAGATGGTGATTCCCAAACCACCCAGAGCTTTTCAACATCCCTTCTCCCCAGGTGGAAATTTCTGCTTCTGCACTGCTACCCATCAGGAAACTGCACAACCTTGCTATTGGCAATGTGCCTGGTGCTATTTGGGTAGCAACAAAATTACAACATGAAAGGTTTGTCATGACTGGAAATGAGTCAGTTGAGAAATAACATTTCCAGGTGCACAGAGAAATCAGCTAAGTGTTTGCAGGTCTGGGGAAATGATGACTCCCGTAATGGTGAGTGCCACACGCCAAGCAGAGACATGGAGCCAGACTGAGCGGTTTTTCTGTGGATGTTTAAGTGAAAGCGCATAAGTAGCTGTTGCTAAACTCCAGCTCCTGATATAAGCCCCAGACACGTTTGCATCGTTGATACTCAGGGGAAGACGTGGTCCACAGTCACCCCACAAGTGGCTCACTGTGATTTGTGTTCCTAGAGCAAGCAAACATCCACACAGGGCACCATGGTAGCCCAAAGGAATAAATATTATTTGTGTGGTTACTTTAGTCCAAAATATTGAAAATAATGTAATGGCTGTGTTGCACCAAGGCAATTTTTATACAACATGAAACTGAGGGTATGCGTTGCATGCCTTGGGAGGTAGCATGTGAGTATACGTGGATGGCTCTTTGTTGTTTGACTCTGTAGATGTACCAAAGGAGGACATTCTCCAAGTACAGAAAGGCATCAGATACCAGGCATGGGCTCTTCTAAAGAAATTACATTGTATGGCCACACTGAGATGCTTTAAGGAGAGACTGGCCTTCTCCAAGCAACAGTCCCTTCAGAGGTCCCCAGCGTCACAGCCCATCTCTGTGCAGTGGCCCATGAACTGGCCCATAACCTGAGTATGTCTGAATCAACGCGACTGCTAAAACTTCAGCTGGGGAGGCTTTTTTCTTTGTCATGCGAAGGGGAATAAAGGTGCCGAATTTTGTTGAGAAACTGTAATGATATTTCTAAAAGATATTTCCTACCCCTTGGACATTTATTAAGGCACATAGTATTGCTCATTTGTATTCAAATTGATTGAAATGGATATATGTGAGGTGAAAGCATGTGACTGACAGTTTCTGCTTGCAGGAGACTTCACAGAAGGAACCTTGACTTTATCCGTTCATTCCCCCCTCCTTCTCTTCATCCTAAGTAGCCCAAGTGTGCCACCCTGCAGGGCACATTGTAAATTCTGGCTTTGATTCATCAATAGTCTCAGCAGCTCAAGGCAGCTGCAAACTGTCCAGTTAAAGTGGTTTTATGGCTGCTATATACCTCTGAAGATTTGCAAGCCAGCAATCTGTACCACTAAATCAACCTTTGTCAGTTTTACCAGGCTTTTTGAGAGAACAACAAGAAGGATGCTACCGCTTTACTTCTTAACCTTTGGTGTTTTCAAGAGCCTTTTGTCATTCTGACGTTGTGCCCAAATGCTTGAGGTTAATGCAGGATTTATTACTCATCTTTATTGTTTGGGTTCTGTTTTGCTGTTTATTAAAGTCCTCTTATTAAAGAGTTTGAAACAGCCACCTGTCTATAAATCAAGCTACATAAATAAACCACTTTCTACCAGAGGAACATGATATTTAGGGTTTGTCCACAAGGGAAAATATTCTGATATAAGTGGGAATGTCAATGTCAAGAGGAAACGCGGTGGCTAATGTACCTCCAGCGCTTGAATGGATGCTCCCATTCTGTGCTGAGTGCTTCCTCGTGCCTCAGCTTAGTTTGATTTGGAAGCAGGGTAAGATAAACCATAAAAAAGCACTCAGGGGATATCAAGACTTTTTCCAGACTGACCTTGAGCTAGCGGAAGCCAGGGACATGGAATGGGCAGGGTGTGGAACAGCTGTTCTGTTACAGCCCTGCCAGGTTGTTTCCTTCAGATCTACTGTTTGCACACGGTCCATTTCCCAAATACCTGCTCATCTCTACCTGGTAGTTTTGCGTGATCCTTTCTTGTGAAGCTGATTTTCTTCTCTTGACGTTTGAATACACAGGCACAGCCTGTGTCGTCTTAAACATCCACAGTCACCAAGAGCAGGGAGCTGGAAAGCAAGGACAATAAAACCAGCATGATATTATGCATCTGAATCATCAAGGAGAAATGGATAGTCAGCTTCGATCTTTGAAGAATGAATTCAGTCAGCTGCAATAATGCTAATACAGCTTAGACCAGGACTTTTTGTTATGTGTCTACAGGACACGCTTGATCTTGACCAAACTCAAGTGACGTGTGGGAGACATTCTTGGCCATCTGTGATGCTTCCTAAAAGTCCCATCAAAATAGTGGACATGGGTGGCACATGGAAGCTCCTTTATTTACAGTTTAAACATGACTGCCTTTGAATTTGGTCCCTGTGTCCTCACTGGGATTTGCTATCCTGATGCTACAGAAGCCAGAAGCTATCTGTTGAAGGGGGACAAACTCTTTTCCTTTGGGGAGGGGAGCAAGAAGTTAAGTCCCTGTAGAGATATCAAAAGAGAGAATTGGGCTGGAAGTTAATTTATTCCCTGCAGTAATGCCACAATATCATTTGTAGGATCCCTTGCATCAGCTGAACTGGCCTGTACACAAAAAGCAGGTTACAGCTGTCAATGTTCTCTGTTACCAAACCGTGGTACCTCTGGTATTTTCAAACTGTATGCAGGCCAGTTACCCGTGGCTGTAGGGGAAAGACGCCTTGAACAGTCATTCAGAAAAACTTACATGACTAGCAGTGCCTGCTACAGCTCTGCTGCGAACAGCACTTCTGCACTTGTGAAAGGAATGACAAGGAATGACATGTGGAAACTCCAGCTACAAGCTGAAGCTCATTTCCATTTTTTAAAAGCAGAAATCTGCATTTAGATGCCAGTCTCCAGAAGCTGCTAACAACAAAACAAAGCAGGTGGGGAATTGCTGCCCTTGTATTTCGGGTGAGGAGTTGTAACTGACTTGGGCCTTTTACTTGAAAAAGTTTGCAATTACGCTAGAATTTTCCTCTTTCTAGTGCTGCTGCCTCCTGATGCGGCTGTAATAATGAAAGGCACCTTTTTACTCTGTCGATACCATTGTTTATTTTATCTCTGCAGCTCACACTAGGTCTTTGAATGAAATGAAAAAACGACCCTGCTGTTATCAGTACAGGGCAGAACCGGACGGGAAACTTGCGGTATTGCTCTGACTAGCGCTGTGTCTTCACGCAGCTGAAGTGTAATGCTGGGAGGCGCTGGGTGCCTTCAGTACCGCTTCAACTCATCTGAAAAAGAAAAGGAAAGTCAAAGCATTCCCCACCTCCCTGGAGGTGTTCGGCACCCCAGATTAGTCAGCCGTGGCTGGGCAATGTGGCTCCTGCAGGTGACCTCTCCCTCCGGGCCGTCAGATGGACTGACTCGGACCTTTTTAGGCAACAGCTTTCCTGGAGTCACTGGAGGTTTCCATCAGCTTGACCCAGGAGCTGCCACACGCTGCATGAGTTTGCACCTCACCCACTGGCTGCTCATAGCCCAAGTTCAAGCATTTAGGGCTTGTGCAGCAGAAAGAGAAAGGGCAATACCGCAGGCTCTCCACCAGCTTCTGCCCTGGGCAGATAACAGCACTTTTGTAAATTGGCCCAAGGCATTGCCATGACTCAGTTCAAAGCTG
The DNA here is from genome assembly GCF_000690835.1 of Fulmarus glacialis. Taxonomy (NCBI): domain Eukaryota; kingdom Metazoa; phylum Chordata; class Aves; order Procellariiformes; family Procellariidae; genus Fulmarus; species Fulmarus glacialis. Next base: position 19,871 of record NW_009224233.1, on the reverse strand, counting down.
TGCAGATAAAATAAGCTACAATGTTGTTAGAAAAATAAAGAGCAGCAGTGTTAGAAAAATAAAGAGCTTTGCAGAAGCTCCAGAAGCACCAAAAGAATGGAACATTTGAAGAGAATAATAGTCTAATATTATTATTACTGTTATTATTATTGTTTTGTACTGTGCCTGGACTCCACAGCCTCCCTCTAGGACTGGAACTGTTATGCTGGGCACTGGAAATGTGTGAAATGAAGAAACAGCCTGTGCTTTTAAAGGGCTCCCAGTCTAAGCACCCGAATGGGAAGAAGGGAAAGGAAGGGAGGTAGAGGGAGGTACCATTGAAATGTTGATGTTGAGAGGATGAGTTTCAGGACTCATCTGTGAACCAGTAATCACATTTTTGGGCGCACAGGGGACAAGGTAAGGCACAACATCATCCTCACATCATAAGAAAATTCTTCTGTAGTTAATTTTTTCTTCCTCAGAAGCCAAATACAGCATCTGTGATTTCTGTTCAAAGATGCCAAGGGGACTGAAGCTCTCAGGTTATGCTAACTTTCCACAGGAGTCAGACTCCTAGCTGCTTTTATCCAAACAGGGCTGCATTATCGCTCCCTGCTTCACAGCTCCACTTTTGCTGTCTTCACAGCACATCATCCCTTTTGCTGTCTGAACATTGCCTCTCTTGGAGAGACAGCATCCATTTGCGGGGAGGGGAGGAGACAGATATTGAAAAAAACCCACAACCAACAACCACAGAAACAGCAGCTGTTTGATTTTTATCAGACACTAGCAGCATTTGCAGAAGTCCCTGAGGAAATGGCTGAGTGGGCTTGAATCAGATGGAGCAGTCCAAGGAGAATGGACTTCATCACCTGGCCTTGCCGATCATGACAGGACAAGGACGCAGCACATGCCCCAGGGGAAGACAAGATTTGCACGGCTGCCATCGCCTTCAGGGCTGTGCTTAGAGAGAGGAAACCTGTAGCGGTTGGCAATACCGTAAAGGGAGCTTCACAGTCCTGCAGGGTGAACCACATCTCAGGCTGTCTCATATTGGTGTCTCTCAGTGCTTAATTTGTCCCCATAGTTCCTCCAGCCGTTGCTATGGAAAGTTTTTTTAGCATTTAGACTGTGTCGACTGTATGGAGATTACAGGGAGAAAAGAAAAAGACCCAATGAAAGATTACTCTCAGACCTATGACAAAAATTTATCTTTCCTCCTAAAATCAGGATTTCACAACCTAGTCAGAAACCAGTACTCAGAACACATTTAATCCTTTCACAAAAAACAGCCCAAGACCACTCTTGATCCACCCCAGAAAAGAAAGACATGGTATCATCTTGATCATAGTTGATAAAAGCCTCTGCCAAGGTGGCAGGAACCAAGGAGCAAGTCTGGAGATCACTACAGGGGGCTCAAGATCCAATAACATAAGGAGTTATACTTTTGTTGCTACTAGGTGTCATGGGACAGTTGGATGGAAGCAAATGTGTTCTACCCGTGACTGAGGTTTTTTGAAGGAGAGAGGGAATTCAGATTAGAGCAACTGCAAAATCCTGTGTAACACCAGTGCTGCTCTTCCCTGCCCTTCTTTGCTGGGAGCCTGTAAAAGTAGTGGCAGCACAAATGCCAGAGCCACAGCTTAGTTCACGAAACTCAACTTCTGCACGACCAATGTTTCACACAGCATCCTTTCTTAGTGTGGCCCCAGCAAAATGTCACAACAGGGTTAGCACTGTGCTGCTGCTGAAATATGAGACGCAGTATTTTTCCTTCCCCTGTGTAAATTCAGTTTGCTTTGGGACGTCTATCAATCGTGGCTCTATCCGTTAGTGTTCATTTGTGTTCTATAATCATTAATTCTTTGAGAAATATCTGCGTATAGCTAAGAGTGCTTTTGTTTATTTTTTCTTGGAGACTGTTTTTTATTATTGTGTTTAACTTCTTCTTTCTCTAATCCACCTTCAGGTATCTCCATGCCTATACCTGTCTTTGGACTACAAGATGACTCCAAAGTGTTTAAGAAAGGCAGCTGCTTACTTGCGGATGACAATTTTGTCCTAGTAGGCTCTTTTGTGGCATTCTTCATCCCTCTAACCATCATGGTGGTCACCTACTTCTTAACTATCAAGTCGCTGCAGAACGAAGCTATGCTATGCGTGAATGACATTGGCCCAAAGACCAAGTTTGCTTCATTTAGCTTTCTCCCTCAGAGTTCCCTGTCCTCAGAGAAACTCTTTCAGCGCTCTTTGAACAGAGACGTGGGGACTTCTGGGAGGAGAACCATGCAATCCATCAGCAATGAGCAGAAGGCTTCCAAGGTTCTTGGCATTGTCTTCTTTCTGTTTGTTGTGATGTGGTGCCCGTTTTTCATCACCAATGTGATGGCTGTAATTTGCAAGGAGTCATGCAATGAAAAAGTCATTGGAGGACTACTTAACGTATTTGTTTGGATTGGCTACCTTTCTTCGGCTGTCAACCCACTCGTATATACGTTGTTCAATAAAACCTACCGCTCAGCTTTCTCTCGTTACATTCAGTGTCGCTACAAGGAGGAGAAGAAACCTTTTCAGCTGATCTTAGTGAACACCATCCCAGCACTTGCATATAACTCCAGCCAGCTCCAGCTAGCACAAATGAAGAGGTTGAAAAAAGAGGCAAAAATGATGGCTAAGGATTATTCAATGGTCACGGTAGGAATACATCATTTGGATGGCACCTCCAAGGGGAGTATTAGCCCAGCGAACGAAAAGGTTAGCGGTGTGTGACAGTCAGCAGCTGCCATGACAACCACCATGCGTATGCTGAAAATTTCATCCGGCTGTGAGAAGCTCTGATAGCTTAGGAAAATCAGCCCTATTCAAGAGACCCTCCAATAACATCACATACTCCTCATATTATCTTGTGGATGAAAAGCAGGGCTGAAATGGTATCAAATGTGCAATTTTTTTTCCTACAGTACTTTGGCTGTTTTAAGCACAGGCTTTATTAAACTTATTTTTTTAATATTCTAAAGGATATATTTCTTAAAAAAAGAAAAAAAAAGCAATTTCTGGTATTATAACACGGGCTGTGAAGAAACCTACACATTTCTTTTCTCTTTGCAAATGAAAGCTAAGCTGTTCTTTGATGTTCTCGCAGAGTAGGCTCCAGCTAGTTTGTCTTGCTACAATGGAATTTTGTTATCATTAACTGAATGAGCACTTTATGGAATTTTAAATAAAATGATGGTTAATTTGCTAATATATATTTAAAATAAATTTTAAAGTCTTAAAGAAAAATCTATTAAAACCTGTATAGATTAATTATATGGACATTTTGGTAACAGTGGTTTTATGGCTATTTTTTTCTTCTGAGTGACCATTCTGAAATGTTACTAGGTTTTTCTGCCATTCGTTCTATAGTTCAAATTAGCAATCTTCAAAGGTAAATTATACTTGAATGATTCTTTGTTTCTACCACCACTCGTAATCTTTATTTCATGTCTTGTACTTTATTTCCATTCAAAAAGTCTAATCTGTTCAGCTTAAAACTTGAAAGTAATTTTTTCAAAAGTAATTATTGGGCTTGATTCCCTGCTCCTTCCCACTGGTGTGGACAGGGGAGCGAAGTGAGAGAAGAGTGGAAAATCAGGCATCACATTGCTAAATAATATCAGGAACGATTCCATGTCCATGCCTCTGTTCGATTCCAACAGAGTCTGATTTAAGTAATGTCAGTGGAAGTTTTGCATGAGTAAAGCCTTCAGTAAAAGGTTGCAGCAGATCCTCTCTCATCATTTCTCTTTGGTTAAAAAGGCCATTATGAAGACGTCCTTCTGATTTTGTTTTGGGGCTTGTAGAGCCAGAATTATTAGAAAACTGTTAGTTGCTCAAAATTGTTTTCCCTGGTTTCGCTGTTTTGCTGTTAGGGTAGATTGCTCAGGAACAGTAGGTTGCTTGCACTATAAGGACTCAGCCTTAATGAAATATGTATGGGCAAATGGGGCCCACTTGAAAAATAACAGGATTTATAAGCGGCACTGTATTTCACCTGCATAGCTCCAAGGGCAGAATACATTACATAAAGAACATCAAATACATTGCTTGACAGAAATGCCTAGTCATGAAACTGTTTGCTTTTGGGCATTGTAGACAATTTCACTGAAGCCAGCGGGACTCTGCTGGAGAGCAGAAATATAAATGTTGCATCCGCCTGCAAAACCTAAAACTAAGCATTTGATTTGTTCCATTAATTTTGCAACCATAATAATCAGAAGCAGGATGTATTCCAGTTTCAGATCCTGTCCACTCTGAAAAAAACACTGCTTACCCAGAAGCCAAACTCCAATGACTTCCTCAGTCCTTCTTTTGAAGTTGTTCGGTTTTCACAGACCAATTAAATTTCCACTAAGGCGAAGCAAGAGAGAGACAGAGAGAAACTGAATCTGATTCTAGCCTACCAGCTAGGGGTCTTTGGAAGAGGAAGACTTTTAGCTTAAAATACTCATCTGTGGTAGATGAGGACTTAAAACTTGGCTGGGTATTTGGCTGATTTCCAAGAAACTGCTTTTATTGTTCTCTTGCCAGTATGATAACTCAAAGTGCCATTTTTAGGAGCCATTTCCTTCTGCGTGGGATAGGTCAGAGCCACCATGCACAGGTCACCCAGGAGCTCTATGTGCACATGGTGACACTGACTCACTCCACAGCCCTCAGCCTCCACGCCTGGGTCAAAGCGTCGTGCTGCAGTCCCGTCGCAGCGATGCCATGCATGTCATCCGTTGGCTCGTGGCCATTAATGGTTTTCCCCCCCAAAACTGGGAATTTAGGATCATCTGATAAATCAAGCGGTATAAACGCTGTGCTCAGCAAGGTGGTTTATACGGTCTCTCTGGCTCTGGGTACACTTGATTACCACAACCAAACTGAACAGCTTCAGCAAAAGGAAAAATGAACTCGCTGCTCCTGCCTCCCTATGCACGCCCTGCTCCCATGCAGTGCCGTGTGAGGGGTGCCACACAGGCACAGAAGGGATTTCACGGGGAATCTGCTAAATGCAGCTGAGCATGAGGACCACCGTAGTAGTAGGGGCGAGAAGTGACTTTCCACTGTTTCCTGACGAGTTTGATATAGACTCCAAATCAGGGGGTTTGAGCGAAGGACAATGGCCAGCTCGTATCACAGAAGCCAACCAGGCAAGGGATGGAGCACTGACTGAGCACAAGTGGTCCAGGGCATCCCACAAAACAGGGTATCTGGTGTTCAGATGTCTCCACTCCACAACTGGAGTGATGGTTTTGAGGATTCACCCTTAGGAACGGGCACCCTAGGGAAGAAGCAGGCAGTAATAAAACCAAAGGTCTTTTGTGAGTAGAGGTCTGAGGCTCGGGATCTGCCACCAAACCAGATTGCCTTCATATGATGAATACTGACACAGGATCAAAGGTCTCTAACCCTGTGTGTGAGGGGAAAGGAAACACAGATGCTTCCACCAGTGGAGGGAATTACCATGTTTTGTGCAATTTGTGCCCATCTTGCTGCGTCTCTGGTCTTGCAAGAGAAAGAAGCAGATGGGACGGACAGCTCAGGTCCTACTGGCCATTTGTGCCAGGGAGCAGAGCCTACCTGCATCCTGTACGATGTATATGGCACCCTGCGCTTCTCCGAAGCTCAATTCCTCCCAAAACTCCTCAGGGTGCGGTTGCTGGTCTGCGCAGTCTCCTTCACCAGCTTGCGCTTGATAAACTTTTACTGAGCATTTAACGTTCACTGCTTATGCTCTCCTCTTACCGTCTGCATTACGCCCACGTGGCAGAGCAAATCAGCCATCCCCCCGTTTCTCTTTCATTTCACCTTCTGTTCCTCTTTCACAATGTCAAATTGCTCAGGTTGCAAATACTGACAGGGAATGTTTCACTACAAACAGAGAGGGTTTCAAATAATTGCTTGATGTTTTATTAGACGATGACTCTGAACAGTAATTTTTTTCCAACTTATTAAAATAAAACCTATGCTTTGGACTTAAAAGATTTGACAGCATTTCTTTAATTGACAGCTGGAGGTAACATAACACTTATTTTTTGCTTAGAAGCAGGAATATGTGATGCCTGACGTTTTAATTCTGCGAGCACTCAGATAGGTGGGTTTGAGTGATGAGCAGCTTTTGCCTAAGAAGCCTCTCAAAGCCAAGAATGCACAGCAGATAAAGACCAGTATCTCCAGCTCTTTATGGACATCTTTGACAGTTTAGGGAGGCCTGATTCTGCCACCTTGCACCAAAATGTTAATGTATTTTTGTGTGGTTTGCCTTAGTGAGGATGACAGAGTCAGCGTCTGAATTTGTTCTACCCACCATGCCAGATCTGCGGGAGGTCGTTCATCAGTAGATAGCAATTAATAGAGTCATTATATATCAGACAGATGACAAAGTTCAGCTGTTTTAAACCAGAATTTATAGCACTGGGCCCACGCTTGGGATGAACGCTACAGTTTAGTATGACCAGCTTCAGAGCAACACTTCCAACTTGCAAAAAAAAGTGAGTGTTTTCATTATGCATCAGACTGGAATGGAAACTTTTGTGATTTTTCCAGGCAAAAAAAAAGAAGACATTCACACAGACTAGCTCAGAAGTTAGGGCCTTCCCCTACTTTACAGGAAAAGCATGCTGAGTCAGTCTGTCATATCTGCATCCAAAAAACCCGCTTGGTCTGAAATAATGTTTTAATCAACAATTTTTCAAGTAGATCGACATTTTATTACTGTTAAGACTGTATCTGAAAAATGTCCAAAGACATGAAGCTCACCATGTATCTCCTAAGCTGGTGTGCATCCTTTATACACTTCAGGGTAAAAAATCCTATGTATCTATCCCATCCAGCCAACCACGCACTGTACTTATGTAATTATTGCCAGACGGTGAGATGCATTCTATTTTGAATACCTATATGTTTGCTTATGTAAATACATAGAGAAAAACATTTGCTGTATTTTGTAATGTTAATGTAAAATGGTGTTCCAATGCTTTATTGTTTTGTCAGATTCCACTGCTAGTAAAGCAGATTAAAATATTTAAATGCCATCAGTTGTTTTATAAACTGGAGCTTTGTCTTACGTAGTTGTTTTGGTTTGGTTTAATTTCTCCCATACATATTCACAGTACAATGTCTGCTGAAGGCTAAAGTGATTCTAAATGTCTTGCTTGACAAAGAGAAAGAGCATGTTGCAGAATTTAACTATCTCAGTAAACTGGTCCAAAATGAGCCATTGCAATCATTCTCTTTTCCTAAGGACAGCCGTTCTTCTACTGAAAAGGTATACTTTTTGGATAAGTATAAAACATTTCAGTCTCAGAAGAAACATACTTGCAATAGAAATAAGCCAATTAAATTAATTTCACTAAGAAGTAGCACTGTAAGATTAAAATTAATAAGCAGCATTAATAAATAGCATTGCACAGTTGCACAGACATAAATGGATGAAGTTGCTAAGCCACTATCCATCATATTTGGGAAGTCATGGCAGTCTGGTGAAGTTCCCACTGACTTGAAAAGGGGCAACATAACCCCCGTTTTTAAGAAGGGAAAAAAGGAAGACCTGGGGAACTACAGGCCAGTCAGTCTCACCTCTGTGCCTGGGAAGATCATGGAGCAGATCCTCCTGGAAACTATGCTAAGGCACATGGAAAATAAGGAGGTGATTGGTGACAGCAACATGGCTTCACTAAGGGCAAATTCTGCCTGACAAATTTGGTGACCTTCTACGATGGGGTTACAGCGTTGGTAGATAAGGGAAGAGCAACTGACATCATCTACCTGGACTTGTGCAAAGCATTTGTCACTGTCCTGCATGACATCCTTGTCTCTAAATTAGATAGACATGGATTTGACGGATGGACCGCTCCATGGATAAGGAATTGGCTGGTCACGCTCAAAAACTTGCAGTCAACGGCTCAATGTCCCAGTGGAGACCTGTGATGACTGGCATTCCTCAGGGGTCAGCATTGGGACCGGTGCTGTTTAACAACATCTTTGTCAGCAACATGGACAGTGGGATTGAGTACACCCTCAGCAAGTTTGCCAACAACACCAAGCTGTGTGGTGCAGTTGACATGCTGGCAGGAAGGGATGCCATCCAGAGGGACCCTGACAGGCTTGAGAGGTGGGCCCGTGCAAATCTCATGAAGTTCAACAAGGCCAAGTGCAAGGTCCTGCACATGGGTCAGGGCAATCCCAAGCACAAATACAGGCTGGGCAGAGAATGGATTGAAAGCAGCCCTGAGGGGAAGGACTTGGGGATGTTGGTTGATGAGAAGTTCAACCAACCAGCAATGTGCGCTTGCAGCCCAGAAAGCCAACCATATCCTGGGCTGCATCAAAAGAAGCATGACCACCAGGTCAAGGGAAGTGATTCTCCCCCTCTACTCTTTCTCTCTGCTCTTGTGAGACTCCACCTGGAGTAATCCATCCATCCAGCTCTGGGGTCCCCAACATAAGAAGGACATGGACCTGTTGGAGCGAGTAAAGAGGAGAGCCACAAAGATGATCAGAGGGCTGGAACACCTCTCCTATGAAAACAGGCAGTTGGGGGTTTTCAGCCTGGAGAAGAAAAGGCTCCGGGGAGTCCTTATAGCAGCCTTCCAGTACCTGAAGGGGGCCTGCAAGAAAGCTGGAGAGGGACTTTTTAGAAGGGTATGTAGTGATAGGACAAGGGGTAATGGGTTTAAACTGAAAGAGGGTACATTTAGATTAGATATAAGGAAGAAATTCTTCACTATGAGGGTGGTGAGGCACTGGAACAAGTTGCCCAGAGAAGTTGTGGATGCCCCATCCCTGGTAGTGTTCAAGGCCAGGTTGGATGGGGCTTTGAGCAACCTGGTCTAATGGAACGTGCCCCTGCCCATGGCAGGGGTGTTGGAACTAGATGATCTTTAAGGTCCCTTCCAACCCAAACCATTCTATGATTCTATGAAATAACACCTGAGTCACAGAACCACAGTGCCATCTATTGGTAGTATTTCCTTTCACAAAGAGTATTAAAATAAGAAACCAAAATGGATTTTGTTACCTTTTTGTTTTCTCCATCTTAAAACCAAAATAAATTTATCCCTCCAACTGATCTTACAGCATACACACTCTTGTTTACAATTGCAATGCATAACGAAGTAGTTATATATATATAACTTATAACAGCTGTTAATAAGAAGTCCCCTCAAAACCTTGCTGTAATCTTAAGGTTTCAGCAAGCTTTATAATGTGTAGAGAAAAGCATACAAAGGCATATTTTTCAGAAGTTATCAAAGAGAAACAGATTGTTTTAGCTACAAACCTGTGAGGCACCACAGGGTGAAATGTGCCAGATAAGATCCCTGAATTGAAAATCCACTCAGTTTTACCTCTGTAGTACTAAACTACTGTACGTAGGCTCTAGGGTATCATAATTTCTTACATTCATTGGAAAACTCCTCGCCAGATTTACCTGTTCTGACACACTTTGCACTGACCATTGAAAGAGAATACATTTAGCTTATCCATCTGGCACTTTAAGCCATAAAAGCAAAGGTATTTGGAAAAGAAGATATTTGTTCTTCAGATTTATAGTATAATCTTCTGAGGACACTCCTTGAAATATGGCAAAAGGGTCTCTGGAGATTTTATATAACGCAGTGAAATTCTTCGATATACCTGCAGCTTTGACATGTGAGACCTGGCAAATAGGCACAGCAATTTGAAAGCCTCCTTGATTGAATCTTATTATGTTTGATGTAATTTAATCACAGACATACCATGTTATCTGACCCTGAAAATGGTTCTAACAATGGTTCTGCAAATCATAATTAATTATGTGCAAAGTTATTTGGCTACACAAAAGCTTAATGTTTTCCAGTCAGATTGAAATCTTCATGTTAGGATAAAGAAAAGCTGACAAATTCAATAGTTTTATTCAAATTCAGTGCGACAGTTTACCTGTGTAAAGTTACTCATATTCTTAGTGTTTGCAGGACATCAGTTGGGAGTAACTGCATCTAAATTGCTTGGGTTTTACCACTGTGTAACCAGTACAAAGCCACGCAAAACAGATGATGGTTATAGTTGTGTTAATATTTTAACTACCAAATCCTATCAGAATGGAAAATTAAAAACTAATGCAAACAAAGAATTTTAGGTGGTTGTGGAGAAAAATTAGAGTTCATCATGGCCAGGCACTGTGATTTTTCAAGTGCTGGACTTGTTTGGGTTTTATCTAAAATGTGCAAGGTAATATATTTTAAATATGACTACTTTGCCACCCTGGGTGTGAACAGAGTGTGCAGAGAATCAGACCTGGGATCTTTCCTTAGGAGATCTTAATATATAAGCAGAACAACTTTCTTTTTTTCTTTTTTTTTTTTTTTTTTAAAATCTGTGTTCACACTGGGGATGCTTGGAAATGATCCAGACTTCCTTGGAGTCATGTGTCTGAAGATTTGCCTCAAATCGTCAGTGAAAGGATAACAAACAAAAGAGAAAACCATACAGAGATTACATAAAGGACATAAACCAACCTAGGAACGTATTCTCTGAAAGGAAGTCAGCATGTATGTGCATCAACACAGTCCCTCATCAAAGGCTCAAGAGAAACTAACCACAAGTTAAGACAGAAGGTTCTTGCACGGTGAAAGAACCCCTGGGAGATAAGAAACAGGCAAGACAGAATAATCAGTCTTCACCATGGAGGCAGGACACCAGTGAGTCCTACAGGGGCCTCTAGAAAAAAAAAATGTCACAGGTGACAGTGTGCATACTGGAGAACTGATTGCAAAGACCACATGATACTCTGTGATGGCTCTGGAAATGGCAGGTGAAATTCAAAGTAGAAAAAGTAAGGTGATGCATTTTTTGGGGGAAAAAATCAACTCTAGCTTTACATAAAGAATAATAGGCTCTAAACTGACCATTACTACATGGGAATGAGATATTTGTGTTACAGTACTGTGAAAAAAATGATCAGCAGTAGTTTAAAAAGTATTTAAGGATAACTGTAAAGGGTACAGAGAAAGGCAACAAGGACAATCAAAATTATAGGATGGCTTCCATACAGGTAAATAAATATCTAAATAGAATAGGACTCTTAAAAGATTGGGCAAATTTATGAAGCCAAAAAGAGCTCTTTAACATAGAGATGATAGACATTTCCAGCCAGAGAACTGAAGGGATTTCAGACAGCTAGATGTAAGTGGGTGCTCTCTGGAGCTGCTTGCCAAATGCTTGTGCTCTTCCTTCCACCAGTTTGTGCTACAGCTCATCTTCAAAACAGGGTGTTGGGCTGAAGGGACCTTTGGTCTGCACAACTACAGCTGCTCTTCTGTTAGATTTCAAACGAAAGAGCGATCTATATATGAATTTAATTAAGCAATTCCCCATTTTTCTGTTCCTGCTCTTCCATAAATAGTTTATTTGCAATTGACCTAAAAAATCTCAAGGAGTTAATTTGTAAATTCTTAGGTCACAATTCACTAACAATACAAATACTAGTATTTTGTGAGTTCACTGTTATTCATCCTGTTATATGATAAGTGTTCTGTAGCAATAGAAAAGATTGCTGGTCTGAAAATCCTTAAACACTTCTTCACTGCTCTCAGGAACCCAGTAATAAAAATTATGTTCATGCAACCACGCAACTGCCACAGGAAATGGAAGCAAAGAAAACAGTAGTTAAAATTATGGTTGCTGAGTTTCCAAGCAAATTTACAACACACTTGTTTTGCAAAGTCTCTGCTGCTGAATAATTTGAAATGACAAAGATGTTTGGGTGATCCCTGTCTCTTTGCAGAAAAAGCAAAAAGGGTGTGAGTTGAAAAACTAATTTTTCATTGAGTCATTTAGGCTGGGACCCCTAGGTCCCAGCTGGGGGTCTGCTTAGTTAAGTGTCCAGGTCTAAACCAGTTGACCCAGCTCCTAAAGGCAATGGAGAAGGAGAGACAGCCTAAAATGAGTATTTAAAGCAAGTGGAAAGAATCACCCTTTGGAATTGCCTACTGAAGAAAATCCCAGCCTTCAAATCCTGTAAGTATAAAATAGCTTCATTCACAACTAATAGCAGCTATAATGTAATCACATAACATTGCTTTTCAAAACTAAATACTTGGGGCTGATGGGGCTAAGGCTAAGCCTGGAGATGTGGTATAGAGGATGAATTTCCCACTGTAAGAGGACTATTAACAGTCACATTTGGGGTCCTTGAGGGAGAACACAGACTATTTGCTGAATGGGTCTTTTGAGCAACAATCACCTGGGAAAAGGTGAAAAGACTGAACTGTGCCATCTTCTGATCTGCCCAAGAAGCAGGTGGCTGATGAAAGAGGAGCACGCTGTGCCATTTTAAGTGAGGTTTCACCTTATAGACTTACATCTGAGGAAAAAAGGGGGAAAAAGAAACATGTTGAGCAGATTACTGCAGTCACTGTCAGATTACATTCATATTTATTTATCCTTACAATTCTTTCGAGGAAAAGGCAACTACTGCTGGGACCTATTTGCAACTGAGGTACAGTGAGATAAAATCAGCAAAAGAAGCCACTCAGTGAGTCAGGAACAGAACCCAGAACTTAAAAGACATGGATGAGAGTCCCCTCCCTGTAAGCCTCTACTTCCCAATGCTGAGGGAACAGAGATTTCCAGAGGACATCTGGGAATCTGCAGTTCTTACTGACACATGAAAAAAACCTCTTAGCAATGCAGTTGAGATTTGTGTGTTTGAAATGAGTCAGGTCTACTTACTTTAAGTTTGAGGAACCAGGAAAAGTAGGAAGCAAAAGCAGTTTATAATGGCACTTTCTGAGCTGAATTACAGCAGTCCTGAGACCCTGAAAGACCCAAAGAAAGACAGATTATCCCAAAGTTCCTCTTTGACACTCCCATGAGAAAGAAATGGTAGTCATTTGGGAAGCAGCACACAGGGGCCTGAAAATTAATCCAAGGCAGGGTATCTGCTTCAGAAATCTTGTGAAAGAGATGGAACTATTCAGGGACAAATGAAGGTAGAAAATCACAGGATTTAGAAGCAGATTAGTCCAACAGACACTCCACCAAAGTATTTTGAATTGCTGCATATAACTATAATACAATAATCCGTTTTTTTCTTAGCTATATATCTCAGATTGCACTCCATCTCAACATCCAGGTCATTGATAAAGACACTAAACAGTCTTTTCCCTCATATCGATCCCTGAGGGGGGATCTCTGCCAGCTGGACTCTGTGCTGCTGATCAACACTCTCTGAGCCCAGAAATCCAGCCAATTTTCCACCCACCTTATTGTCCACTAATCGAGCCCGTATTTCGCCAATCTCACTAAACTAAAACAATCTTTCACTAAAGAGAAGTTGTTGCAAAGCCTCTGCTAAAGCCAAGGTATACAACTTCCACTTCTCTTGCTTTGTCCATTGAGGCAGATTTCTCATCAGAAGGCAGTTAGACTGATCAGGTGTGCTGTGCTCTTGGTAAATCCATGTTGGCTATTCCCAATCACCTTCTTGTTCTTTGTGTACCTGGAAATGGCTTCCAGGAGGATTTGTTCCATTACTTTCCCAGGGATGGTGGCAAGGCTGACCTGCCTTTAGTTTGCTTATTCCTTCTTCAATGCCCTTTGTTGTGGTTTAACCCAGCAGGCAGCCAAACACCACACAGCCGCTCATTCACTCCCCCCACGCGGTAGGATGGGGGAGAGAATCGGAAAAAAAGTAAAATTCATGGATTGAGATAAAGACAGTTTAATAGAACAGAAACAGAAGGGATAATAATAATAATGGTAGAATATACAAAATGAGTGATGCACAATGCAATTGCTCACCACCCACCAACCGATGCCCAGCCCGTCCCTGAGCAGCGATCGATGCTTCCGAAACCACGCCTCCTAGTTTATATACTGAACATGACGTCATATGGTATGGAATATCCCATTGGCCAGTTGGGTTAGCTGTCCTGGCTATGCTCCCTCCCAGCTTCTTGTGCACCTGGCAGAGCATGGGAAGCTGAAAAGTCCTTGACCAGTGTAAACACTACTTAGCAACAACTAAAACATCAGTGTGTTATCAATGTTATTCTCATACTAAATCCAAAACACAGCACTATACAAGCTACTAGGAAGAAAATTAACTCTATCCCAGCTGAAACCAGGACACCCTTCTTGAAGGAGGATGTCACATTTACCTTTCCCCAAACATCAATAGGACCTTCTGGATTGTCCTGATCTTTTAAACATGATAGAAAATGGCCTTGCAGTTACATTGGCCAGTTCTCTTGGCACCATCTATTGCATCCCATATGGTCCCATAGACTTGTGCATATCTACATGAGTTAAGCTCCCAAACATTGTCCTCTGTTCTGGCTAATACTCACCTGACAGGCCAACTTTATTGGTGAAAATTGAGGCAAAAAAAAAGCCACTCAGTACCTCGTTCTTTTCGATGTTCCTTGTCAGTAGCTCCCCTGCTCCATTGAGCAGTGGGCCCACATTCTCCTTGGCCTTCCTTTTGCTGCCAATGTACGTAAAGAAACTTTTCCTGTTGCCCTTCACATCACTTCTAGTTTCAGTCCCAGCTGAGCTTTGGCTTTCCTAACTCCATCCTTGAATGCTTTAGAGATGTTTCCATATTGTCCCCAGGTACCCATCCCTGCTTCCACTTTCTGTAGGCTTCTTTTTTGCATTTGGCACAGTCAGGAGTCTTTTCTTCATCCATGCTGGCCCGTGCTCAATTTTCTGCAGAGTGAATGGACTCTTCTTGTGCTTTGAGGAGGTTGTCCTTGAAGATCAACCAGCTCTCCTGGGCTCTCCTTTGCCTGCCAGGGCAGTCTCCCACTGTATCCTGCCAATAACCACTATTTGCTCTCCTGAAGTTCAGCGTTGTGACTCCATTTGTTTTGCTCACTTTTAGACACTATAACTAAATCATCCCACATATTAGCGAGTGAAAACTTGTTCCCGTCAAGGTTTATTATTTTCTGTGATTTCAGTTACTCAGCCTGAATCAAATTAAATGAGGACATTCAGAATTTGTTAAAATTCAGATCAATCAAGTTTTCTGCTATTTCTTTTGGGGCAATGTGAGCATCTATTTTTACTTTTACATCTTAAATGATGTTTGGAATCTTCTGACTCTTTCATCGCCTGTACCTCCCCTAGAAACCACACATAGTATTGAAATAAATTGCCTTCCTGCTGGGGATCTCATTGGTTGTTCCAAAAGCCATCTAGGCATGTTACCATACTCAATCTTTGACAACAATAAAATACTGCCTTTTTCTCAGCATTTTTAAAAGCCATGCTCTTCAAAATAATCTTTTAAATAAAGAGCAGAAGCAACCTCATGTATTGTAATTTTGCATGACTCTTCATGTGACGGTTGGGCTCGATGATCTTAGAGGTCTTTTCCAACCTTAATGATTTTATGATTCTATCATTATAGATAACAGATTTAAATAGTCCTCACAAGAAGAGTTTATGATACACAACTTAGATTCTTTCTGCTATTTTGATCCTAAATTTGACAAATGACTTCAAGTCTGTGGCCTGAATTGCACCCCAAGACCAAGAAAGAAAGTCCACTGTACTTGTGTTACTTCAAGGCTCATGCAGGGATCAAAAAATCCTGGGAATGCCAGCCGATGTTCCTGATCTTAACTTATTCCTTCAGACCTAAGGAAAAGCCTGTCTCCCGGGGAAAGACAACCATAAGCCTAAACAAATAGCATCTATGTCTCCACCTCTCCTTGGGGCTCCCATTAATAAGGCAAGCTCTAATGTTCTACTAAATTATTTATTGGCCGAAATGGAATTTAAATTTGTGCTTTGGCATTCTCTAAGTCAGATCTTAACTATTACATTCCCGCCAGCCAGTATCTTTCTTTAGCTGCAATTATATCCCAAATTTTACTTGGATATCTGAATTCAAAATATCAGCTTCAAAGGCTCAGTAAATCCAACATGAGGAATTTAAAACTGTATGTGGAAAAAATTCTCAAACAAGCAAACTCTTCGTAAGTTCAAAATTAATCTGTACTAGAACTAGAAAACAAGAGACATAATTCAAATATGTGCAGTCAATTTACTATAAAAAAAGCAAGAGTGCTTCATTTTTAATTGCATTAAGCGGAAAATACTTTCTGTCAGAATTATCAGACACATATACCTCACTGGATTTAGTATCAGTTGTAACGTGTGCTTAATTTTAACGTGTGCATTTTTTCTGAAATGGTAAGAAAGTATTACTAACATTTCTTACTCACATTACTGTAATAAAAGAGGCATGCTTGTTTTTTCCCCTGGAAAAGCTCTCAGTGCTTTAACTGCTCCAGAGACAAAGAATTTTTTCAAAAAACACTAACTTTTTCTAATTTCTTATGATAAATGGCTTCTTTCTGCAACTGCAGATCTTCTGTGTATATATTTCCTGCAGTCCCTCTGCAAAGAGGATTCATGAACATGCCCTACCTCAGAGCAGCTCAGGGCTATTGAGGCCATTCCAGATCACCAGTGCAGTGCTGCAGAAACACCAATACAAGATATGGCCAAATTAAAGAGAAGCCAGGGGAGCTATACTGATAATCAGAATGACGAAAGACAACTGCTGATCTAGAAATAATCTCTGGCCACAGAAGCGATTGTGTAACTTGACCAAAGACAAATTCACAGAGCTGCTGAGGGAAACTTCTCCATTTGCTAATCTTTTTAATCAAATCAGGTTCTTGTTATAGACTGCATATGTTTTCCTATAGACTTAGAAAACTTGTAAAGAACACAAAAAGAGGAGACAGCTAGAATCGACACCACTGTAACTTGCATTACAGTGCAAGACCAAAGGACAACACTGTTTCCCAGAAAGACCTATGGACTCAAATGACACAGTAAGTTTCTAACGAACAAAAAGGAAATAATGAAAGCAAGAAATGGGCCAAAGAAGAAAAAAAATCAATGTAGGCAGATAAAATAAGTCAGGGTGTGTAGTCTCTAGCCTCTGGCATGGGTTTTGTTGGGCAAGTTGCGGAAAAAGTAAAGAACTGCCTTGAAGGGACAGCAGTTAATGACATGACAAGGTGCACCCAGGTGAAAACTTGACAGTATGGAAGGAAAGAAAATAAACTTTGGAAGATCTAACATCCACCTAAGACAAAAGGTAAGATAGATGGATGTGGTAAAGAAGGGGAAATAGAAAAATAATCAATAACAATGAAGTGCCAGAAAATTCTCCTTCTCCCTTTGTCAAGTTTCTCCCTTGAAAAGCTAGAGACTCGAAGCAGATTGTGTCAATATAGTCAGCATGAAATATACTGAGGGGTAATACTGTTATCAGCCACATATGTTTCTTGGAAATGACCGATAGCATGGTATAAGACAGTTTAAGATAATTTAGATAAATATGACATTAGAATCGTAAATGATTAAACTATGAACAATTACTATAAAGAACACTGGAAAAGTTCTTTACAGAAAAGAACGACATACAAATAATCTCCTGGCAAAGTAGACAGTGCAGTGTGAAATCAGTGCTCTGAATAACCAAAGCGAAGATGAGATCACATACAAAAAATTGAGAAAAAATGACTGAAAAGCCCTAGGAGGAGGTGGAATCCACAGATATTAGTTAGAAGAGGTTAGCAACCACCATCCTTAATTCAGACTACCACAACAAAACCATGGGAAACGCATGTACCCAGATGCATGGCTGAGGGAAGGACTGTGCTTACTGAAAAGAAAATAGGAAAGGAAGAATTTGGTACTATAAGCTTAAGACATACAGGTTGCTTGCCTACAATGTGGAATTTTCTTGCTGGAAGCTTTATGGCAAATGTGTTTGAGTGGGTTGAAGCTAATGGTATGTTTCCCCAAGTATAGAAAGAATGGTGAAAAGGCAAAAACCCTTCTGACAGAATATAAAGCCATTCTTACAGATGCCAAAAGAAATGCTAGGTAGATGATATGAAATCATATCTCATCACTGGATTAGATCAGCGGTAAAATGGTTGCAAGTACTGTCTGTGTAGGGGGAACATACAGAAAGTATGTTGGAGAAGTATGTCTTGTACTTAGAATACAATGACAAAGTAATACGTAAGGCAAGAGTACATAAGCCAAGAGATTTTCCAAAGGGAGTACCTGTCATTCTTTTCTTTTAATATACTCGTTTCTACTGGTTGCCCTGCTGCAACATATAAGGAGAAGCCATTTAATGATGAAGAACAGGAAGCCCATTTCACACCTGTTTTTTTATAGATAATCTGAAATGATATGCAGAATGATACCAAAATGAATTCACCGGTGACAGCTGCAGACCCTGTCTCAAAGGATACAAAATGGCATTAAGGTTAAACAAATGTGCATAACCAAAGATACTGAAAAGATCTATACCACTGCACAGAAGAGACTGCACCAACTTGGCTCCCTCTACCTTACACTGCCCTCAACGCTATCCTGGCATGTTTTCCACATTCTTACACACAACACACACTCAGCTGTGTGCCGTGAGAACAGCCCTCTGGAGGGCTGCGACACAGCTCTCACATTATTTACCTATGCATTTACTTCAGTCATTTTTGATTGAAAAGACATACAAAATAATGCTTATATCTTGACATCATGGAGACGTGGGGAGGCCAAATAAACTCATCAGCAGGCTGCCAGTTGGATCCTTCTGAATATGTCACTCTGAAATGGGAGCAAATTGGGCAAAGGTTATCTAAGAGATTAAGACAGGAAGACCGGGAACACACCAAAATCTTATCAGCGTCAGTGCTGAGGTAGGCAGGTTTTATGTTGACAAGAGAGAAATAGCTAAAAACAATTGCAGATACCATGGAAAATGAGACGTGTGTAATGACAGCTGACTATATATAGAAGAGAGAAAACAGACTGGCTAAAGTTTGGATCAACTAACAAACTAACTGAGCAGTATCTTGCTAGTGAGAGTAGGACATTAAGAGAGCTATAAAATGCACACAGATAGAGATGGAAGGAACAACCTGAAGAGTGTTTGAGAAATACTAATGAAGAAACACACTTCGATTTGCTTAATGGCAACCTAAAACTTCCAAAATAAAAACGGAGAGAAGAAAGTTTAAACAGCTCAGAGACAGACTATTTGTACCAGCTACACCCAAGTAGAGAGACAGGATAGGAAAGCTGTTCTGGAAGGCAGGACGGGTGGCCCAGGTCCAGGGTCCAGCAGCCGCAGTCCAAACAGATCTGCTGGAGAAGAGTAGAAAGTAATGGCGGGACAAAGTTGTCGGTACTGCACTTTGCTAGAATTAGGGATTAAAAATAGAAACAAATTATTGTCACATCAGCAAAGTAACAGATGATCAGACTGCAAAATGTTATGGGCAAAAATAGTAACTGCTAAGGCAGTACATGCTAGGAGACTAAAAAGAGGGAGAGCGCTTTGCTGAGGACATGTTTTTGGCATCTGATGGGCATATTTAATTGCAAATTTAAAAAAAAAAAAAAAAGACGACCCTTTAACAGCAGCAAATGAGAAGAATTTGGTTATGAATAAGAAGAAAGCACTGCCAAATACCATCCTTCCTTTATGATCTCGCCAGTGAGCTGTCATGACAAAAACTACCTAGACTAGAATTTAGTTTTATTATAAAATCAGGAGTCTGTCAGGTGGCAGCTGCTATGAAATAGCTAAAATACCAAGGGAAGGTAAAACATTTAAAACTTAACGATGCCATAGTTCAAGTCCAGGCCACTTCAGCAACTTCTTTCCTTGTGGTTTTGGTGGTCGAGGGAAAATAATGCTCACTGAAATACTTGCTGCTTTGAATAGTTCACTATTACCAGATTTTCTGGATTAACTTTTTATTTCTTTCTTCATTTTACAGCTCAAGATCATCTTCAGCGCTGGGAAGGCGACCTCTGCAGCACTGGGGCAC